>NC_037686.1:0-91483 GCF_003255815.1 Theropithecus gelada
CCCCGAGTTGTCCCAAAGCGAGGCGGTGCCGCCAACGTCTGTGCTGAAGACAACGCTGCTCCGCCTTGGCGGTGTCTCCCGGGTCTGTGCTGAGCAGAACGCAGCTCCGCCCTCGCGGTGCCCCCCACGCCTGGGTCTGGGCTGAGTAGAACGCTGCTCCGCCTTCACGGTACCCCCGAGGTCTGTGCCGAGGGAAACACAGCTCCGCCCTCGCGATGGTCTCCGGGTCTGGGCTGAGGAGAATGCAGCTCTGCCCTCACCAAGGCACAGCGCCGACGCCGGCGCAGAGTCGCAGGCCGGGGCGGCGGAGGCGCAGGCGCAGAGTCGCAAGCCGGGGCGGCGCAGGCCGGCGCAGGCGCAGAGTCGCAAGCCGGGGCAGCGCAGGCGCAGGCGCAGGCGCAGAGTCGCAGGCCAGCGCGGCGCAGGCCGGCGCAGGCGCAGAGTCCCAGGCCGGGGCGGCGCAGGCCGGCGCAGGCGCAGAGTCCCAGGCCTGCGCGGCGCAGGTCGGCGCAGGCGCAGAGTCGCGAGCCGACGCGGCGCAGGCCGGCGCAAGCGCAGACTCGCAGGCCGGCACGACGCCGGCGCAGAGTCGCAGGCCGGGTCGGCGCAGGCGCAGAGTCGCGCGCCGGCGCGGCGCAGGCCCAGAGTCGCGCGCCGGCGCGGCGCAGGCCTGCGCAGGCGCAGAGTCGCAGGCCGGCGCGACGCCGGCGCAGAGTCGCAGGTCGGGTCGGCGCAGGCGCAGAGTCGCGCGCCGGCGCGGCGCAGGCCTGCGCAGGCGCACAGTCGCAGGCCGGCGCGGCGCAGGCGCAGAGCCGCAGACAGGCGCGGCGCAGGCGCAGAGTCGCACGCCGACGTGGCGCAGGCCAGCGCAGGTGCAGAGGCGCAGGCCGGAGTGGCGCAAGCGCAGCGTCGCGCGCCGGCGCGGCGCAGGCGCAGAGTCGCCCGCCGGGGCGACGCAGGCGCAGAGTCGCGCCCCCGGCGCGGCGCAGGCCGAGTCGCGCGCCCGCGCGGCGCAGGCGCAGATCGCAGGCCCGCTCGTGGGCGGGGGGTCGCGGCGCAGGCGCAGAGACGCACGCCCCGTGGGCCTGAGGGGGCGCGGTGCAGGCGCAGACACGCACGCCCCGGCGGGAGCGGCGCAGAGACGGGCGGAAGATCACTAATCTGAAAAGCCGGGCTCTGGTGCCACCTGCTTGCAGCCGCGCACTACAGGGCCCTCTTGCTCACGGTGCTGTGCCAGTGCGCCCCCTGCTGGCGAATAGAGCAACTGCAGGACCCTCTTTTTTACAGTGGTGGCCAGCGCCCCCTGCTGGCGCTGGGGCACTGCAGGGCCTTCTTGCTCGCAGTATAGTGACAGCACGCCGCCTTCTGGCAGTTTGGGACATTGCAGGGCTCTCTGGGTCACAGTATAGTAGCAGCACTCCCGATACTGGCAGTTGGGGACACTGCCCGGCCCTCTTGCTCCAAGTGAAGTGGCGGCTGGATCCTCAGCTGGCAGCTGGGGACATACCGGGCCCTCTTGCTTGCCTTGTAGTGGGGGCACGCCCGCTTCTGGCCGCTGGAGGCACTACAGGATCCTCTTGCTCCCAGTGGAGTGGCTGCAGGCCCCCTGTTGCCAACCAGGACACTGCAGGCTCCTCTTGCTCATGGTGTGGTGCCCGTGCGCCACCTACTGGCCCCTAAGGACACTGCAGGATCCTCTTGCTCAAAGTATAGTCGTACGCCCCCTGCTGGCAGCTGGGGACACTGCCGGGCCGTCTTGCTGGCAGTGTCGTCGCAGCACAACACCTGCAGGCAGATGGGGACTGTGCAGGGCCCTCTTACTCCGGGTGTGACGGCTGGCGCCCCCTAAAGGCCGCCTCCTGCACCGCTTAAAGTCGGAGCGCCAGTTATTAAGCCATCAGTTCTGGAAGTTGATGTCCCAGTTCTTGTCTAACTTGGAAGAAAGATTTTCACCAAGAGGCAATACAAAGATGGCAGATAACTTCGTTGAAAAAAATACACTGTGAAGAGCTTATTGTAGAAAAATAGGAGTAGGCTGATAGTGCAGGAAAGCAGCCTAAGAGTCCTGTGCAGGGAATTTTATTTTGGATTTCTTCATATTCCTGCTTCTGTCTCAAGTCTCTGCCTGTTTTCTTTGTCTGCTTTTCCTGCTCCTGCCTTAGGTCCCCGACTTGCACCACTTAGGCTTGTGGGACCTCCTCACTGCTGGATGAGGCACGTGTGTGGTGATTGATCCGAATCTACTCTGGCACCAGGCTCCTTCCCGCCATCCCAGGCAGGCTGAGAGTGGTCACATTTGGACCTATTGCGTCTATCTCTTTGCAATGTGCTTCTCTGCCCTAATCTGTACTTATGGTGCCAGGTTTCTTTTAAGAATGTCCCCTTTGTCCTTATTGGCATGTAGCTACCAATATTGTGACATTATTACTGCAGAGTGAATGATGACTGGGGCATCTTAAGAGGATTTCTAGGGTGTTTCTTTCTGCATAGGTACCTCTTCTCGCTCCTACCCACAATTGACAAGTGCCCATCCACTCCAGCATTACAGATGCCACTAAATGTGAATTTTTCTGGTCCCTCCAGGTGAGCCTTCCCAGACTTTCCCTTTTCCAGGAGCTCCCCCTCCTTTCATGTCTAGCCATCTATCTGCTCTAACAGAGCTCACTACCCTGTGTCCTTCCCAAAAATAGTGAGGGAACAATTATTGGAAACCATAGGAAATGATATGCATGTAGATGAAAACTTTACAACTTACACAAGTAATCACTCAAAATCATCCGTACACTAAAAATGCAAAACTATACAATTTCTAGAAGACACTATAGAAGAAAAGCTATGTGCCTTTGGGTTTGGTAATGACTTTTAACAAATGACACACAAGGTTGATATACACAGAAGAAATGACAATGTGGATTTCTTAATATTTACAGTTTATACTCTGGAAAAGACCTTGTTAAGGGAACAAAAAGACAAGCCACATATTGAAAAAAAAATTGGCAAAATACAGATCTGAGAAAGAATTTGTATTCAAAATATATACAAAATTCTTAAAACTGAACAATAAGTTAAACAGCTCAATTAAAAATGCACACAGTTCTGAACAGACACCTCACCAAAGATGATCTACAGATGGCATGTAAACATACAAAAAGATGCTCAATATACTAGAGAACTGAAAACCACAATGAGATAGCACAGCTGGTCTGTATCTGTTAGAACTGCTAAACTCTAAAAAAATGACAAATTGCTGGAGGAAAAACAAGAACTCTTTTCATTGCTGGTGGAAGACAGTGTGTAAGACCAGAATATACCACCCCAAAATATGATGGTAGGAAACCAGAATATGCCACCCCAAAATATGTCCCTTTAGCATAAAACTATTTTGAGCTGATTACTTTGAAAAAAATGCTAAAAAAGGAAGTTCTGAAAACAGAGTAGAAGTTATTCTTGTGTAAGGAAAATTCACATCTATAAAAGAAATTCCCATTTAAAAGATCTCTCTGTCTCTCTCTATCTCTCTCTCTCTGCACCAACCAAGAAGAGAAGGATGACCAAATCACTAAAGAGTCTTATCAACAGAGAACACATGGAGTTAAGTCTGTATAAGAAAACTTACCCTTGTCTACTGTGCTTTTGCTTGTTACCTCCCCACTACTGAGCCTCAAATCTTCTTTCTTTAAGTTGAAGATAGCATTTACACTTCAATTGAAAGCCACCTGTTGGGGATTTACTCATTTTGCCCTGAGTATCTCCCATGTATCCATAAGGTATACATGTTTTTAAACTTGTCTACTTTTTCCTCATTTTAATCTGTAATTTGTTACAGAGGGTCCCATCTAAGAATTCCGTAAAGGTAGAGAGAAAATTATTTTTCCTCCCCTATTACAAGTTGGGCAGTTTTTCCCAAAGCTAAACAATCTCACCTTACAATCCAAAAATCACATTCATAAGTATTTTGACAGCTACTTTGATATTATTTCCAAACAAAAGCTACCATGAAATTATGTACAGAAGCCCTATTCTGTACCAAAGGACCAAAGGAAAAAAAGGAATCAGAAAGTCTTACAACAGATGACTGTGTGGAAACCCACTCAGACATCAAGAGTTGTTATAGGGGCCGGGCACAGTGGCTCACTCCTGTAATCTCAGCACTTTGGGAGGCTGAGGCAGGTGGATCACAAGGTCAGGAGATCAAGACCATACTGGCTAACACTGTGGAACCCTGTCTCTACTAAAAAAAAAAATACAAAAAAAATTAGCCAGACATGGTGGTGAGCACCTGTAGCCCCAGTTACTCGGGAGGCTGAGGCAGGAGAATGGCATAAATCTGGGAGGCAGAGCTTTCAGTGAGCCAAGATCACACCACTGCACTCCAGCCTGGGTGACAGAGAGAGACTACATCTCAAGAAAAAAAAAAAAAAAAAACTTGTTTGTTTTATATTTCATAGTGATAACTCTGAAGATATAGTTGTTTTATTACACAAAAAATATTAAATTTATCTTACTTAACTAAGTTTTATCCAAATCACATTAACCAGGAAAACATTTGGATCACTTCCTATATTTCTAGGAGTTTGGGGAATATTTATTTATAAATGATTTTTTTTTTCCAAGACAAGTTAGAATAGAGCACTTTTAGAGGATTTTATAAATGAATTTTGCAGTGCTATCCAGAGTTAAGAAAAATCAAATATACAGAACATACATTAATAGACATACAAACACAAATAGAGATCTCATAGCTTTCATCCTGAAATTTTAGCCACGAATCAGGCATAAATATTCTGATGCTTAATTGTACATGTCTGCTTGATTGGATTAAGAGATACTAACATAGCTGGTAAAGCACAGTTTCTGGGCATAAGTGTGAGGGTGTTTCTGGAAGACACTGAGATAAGGAAGATCCACTCTGACCCAATGTGAATGGGCACTGATACGGTTTGACTGTGTCCCCACCCAGATCTCATCTTCAATTGTAGCTCCTATGATCCCTACATGTTGTGGGAGGGACCTGGTGGGGGACGATTGAATCATGGTGGTGGTTACTGGCATGCTGTTCTCATGATCTGATGGTTTTATAAGGGGCTTTTCCCCTTTGGCTTAGCACTTCTTGCTGCTGCCATGTGAAGAAAGACATCTTTGCTTCCCTTTCCGTCATGATTGTGAGGCCTCTCCAGCCATGTGGAACTGTCAGCCCATTAAACCTCTTTGTTCTTTATAAATTGCTCAGAGTCAGGTACTTCTTCATAGCAGTATAAAAATGGACTAATATAGGCACCACCCAATTGCGTGAGAGCCCAGATAGAAGAAAAAGGAAGAAGAAAGGTGAATTATCTCCTTCTGAAACTGAAACATCCTTCTCTTGTCTTTGACAACAGAACTTCAGGGTCTCAGGCCTTTGGCCTCAGAATGAGAGTTACACCATTGGCTTAACTAATTCTGAGCCCTTTGGACATGGACTGAGCAATCCTACCAGCTTTCCTGGTTACCCAACTTGGAGACAGCCTATTGTGGACTTTCTCAGCCTGCATAATTATGTGAACCAGTTTCCCTAATGAATTTTCTCTCATCTGTCTGTCTACATAAATCCAACAGATTCTGCCTTTCTGGGGAACCCTGACTAATGTGATTACAATAATACAAAATTCACTAGTTTATATAGAGGACTGGGGTTTTGTCTTTACCCCATTTTATATTTGTACTATACCTGTGTTTCAGGAAAATGGAACAAGTTTTTGTCGTCTTCATATGAGGGCTAAAGCTTTTTTCTCACCAATATTTTTGGAGATTTTTTAAGATTTTCAAGATTTTCTTTTGACACTAACCCCTGAAACTAACCCTAACCCCTACCACTAAACACTACCCCAACCCCTACTGCTAAACCCTAACCCTAACCCTAAACCCTAACCCTAAACCCTAACCATAACCATAGCCCTAAACCTAACAGAACCCCAACCCAAACCCTAACTCCAACCCCAAACCCAACCACAACCCTAATGCTAACACTAACCCTAACCCTACCCCTACCCCTAACCCTACCCCTGACCCTAGCCCTAGCCCTAGCCCTGACCCTGACCCTGACCCTAGCCCTAGCCCTGACCGTGACCCTGACCCTGAACCCTGACCCTGACCCTGATCCTAAACCCTGACCCTGACCCTGACCCTGACCCTAACCCTAACCCTAACCTTAGGGTTCTGTCCACTATCCTTTCTTTTAGGCCTTTTGCATCTATGTTCATGAGAGATACTGGTCAATAGTGTATTTTCTTGTAATGGTTTTTCTGGATTTGGTATTAGGGTAGTGCTGGTTTCACTGAATGAATTAGAAAGTGTTCCTTATAAGTTTCTCTTCTAAGAGAGATTGAAGAGAATTGGTGTTGTTTCTTTCTTAAATGTTTGGCAGAATTCACCAGTGAACCCATCTGGTTCTGATGTTTCCTTTTTCAGAAGGTTATTAAGTATTGATTTAATTTATTTAAGAGACAGAGGCCTATTTGGATTATCTATTTATTTTTATGTGTTTTGACACTGTGCCTTTTAAGAAATTGGTCTGTTGGCCGGGCGCGGTGGCTCAAGCCTGTAATCCCAGCACTTTGGGAGGCCGAGACGGGTGGATCACGAGGTTGGGAGATCGAGACCATCCTGGCTAACACGGTGAAACCCCGTCTCTACTAAAAATACAAAAAATTAGCCGGGCGAGGTGGCGGGCGCCTGTAGTCCCAGCTACTCGGGAGGCTGAGGCAGGAGAATGGCGTGAACCCGGGAGGCGGAGCTTGCAGTGAGCTCAGATCCGGCCACTGCACTCCAGCCTGGGCGACAGAGCGAGAATCCGTCTCAAAAAAAAAAAAAAGAAAAGAAATTGGTCTGTTTCAAATAGTTTATCAGCTTTGTGGGTATGTAATTGTTCATAGTATTTCTTTGTCACTTCTTTATTTTTATAGATTTAGAGATACAAATTCAGTTGTGATATATGAATACATTGCATAGTGGTGAAGTCTGGGCTTTTAATATAGCCATTACTTAAAGAGTGTACATTCTACCCAATAGCTAGTATTTTATTTCTTCCTTCCCTTCCACCCGTCCACACTTTAGAGTCTCCAGTGTCTATTAATCCATACTGTATGTCCATGTGTATCAATTCTTGGTGAGAAAGAGAAGTTATTAATTTTCTGTTTCTGAGGCATTTCACTTAGGATAATGGTCTCCAGTGCCATCCATGTTGCTGCAGAAGACATAATGTTATTCTTTGTTATGGGTAAATAGTAGTATATTTGTGTGTGTGTGTGTGTGTGTGTGTGTGTGTGTGTGTATCACATATTTTCTTGTCCAATTATCTGTTAATAGACACTTAGGTTGATTCTCTGATTTTGCTATTTTGAATAGTGATGAGATAAACATGTAAGTGCAGATGTCTTTTGATATAATGGTTTCTTTTCCTGAGTTAGATACCCAGTAGTGGAATTGCTGAATCAAATGGTAGTTCTATTTTTACTTCTTTGAGAAATATCCACACTGTTTTTCATAGAAATTATACTAATTTATATTCCTACCAATATGTATAAGTGTTTCCTTTTCTCTGGTTTCTCACAAGTATCTGTTGTTTCTTAACTTTTTAGTAATGGCTATTCTGAGTAGTGTAGGATGATATCTCATTGTGGTTTTAATTTGCATTTCTCTAATAATCAGTGATGTTGGGCATTTGTTCATGTTTGGTGACTGCTCTATGTCTTCTTTTGAGACATGTCTGTTCATATTATTTGCCCACTTTTTAATAAGGTTATTTGTCTTGTTTTATTTCTTATTGAGTTCTTTATCAGATGCATTATTTGAATATAATTTCTCCCACTTGTCATCATTTTCATGACTATATAATTCAAAATGGCCAATTTTCATTTTTCATATTAGTAATTTGTCTTTCTCTCTCTTCTTCTTAGTGAACTGACTACAGGCTCAGTGATTTTTTGGATCAATTTGTCTTTCTCTCTCTTCTTCTTAGTGAACTGACTACAGGCTCAGTGATTTTTTGGATCTTTCCTAAGAACCAGCTTTTGGTTTTCTGGGTTTTCTGAATGATTTTCTGTTTTCAATTTAGTTGATTTCTGCTTTAATTCTTACTATTTATTCTCTTCTAGTTACTTTGAGTTTAACTTGCTCTTCTTTTTCTAATTTCCTAAAGTGGAAGCCTAGATAATTGATTTTAGACTTTTTTTCTTTTATAACATGTGAATTCAATGCTATATATTCCCTCTAAGCGCTGCTTTTACTGCATCCCACAAATTTTGATAAGTCATGTTTTATTAATTAGTTCATTTTTTTAAGTGTGGTGCTGAGTGAAAGGCAACTTACAACTGTTTATAGTCAATCAGAACAGCTAGAAGGGAGGAAGAGTGAGAATTTTTAAAAACTTTTAAGTTAGAAAATACACTTTAGTTTTATTTTATATAAGTGATGCTACTCTCATTAACCATCACCACTTTATCTCTTCCCTTGCTACCTTTCCTAGCCACTAGTAACCATCATTCCAACACTGTTCTCTCTCTGATATTGTTTGGATATTTGTCTCCATTCAAATCTGATGTTTAATTGTAATCTCCAGTGTTGGAGATGGGTCTTGGTGGGATGTGTTTGGGTCATGGGAGCCTATCACTTATAGCTTGCTACTGTCTTCATGATAGTTACTGAGTTCTCAAGAGATCTGATTGTTTAAGTATGTGGCATCTCCCCCAAATCACTCTTTCTCTTGTTCCTGCTTTTGCCAGGTGAAATGTTTGCTCCTCCTTCTGCTCCCACCTTAAATAAAAACTTCCTGAGATCTTCCCATAGGCAGAGACTGGCACTGTGCTTCCTGTAAAACCTGCAGAAATTTGAGCAAATTGAATTTATTTTCTTATTAGTTACCCAGTCACAGATTTCTCTTATGCAAGAAAACGCCTAATAGAATCTCCATGAGTTCAATTTTTTCACTTTTACCTCCCACAGATGAGTGAGAACATGAAAGTGGTTTTTTTTTTTTGTATGCTTGACTTATATTTCACTTAATATAATTTCTTTCTGTTTCTTTCATGTTGTTGCAAATGACAGGATTTCATTAATTTTGCAGCTGAATAATACTCCGTGGTATAATGTACGACATTTTCTTCATCCTTCTCTCCAGCGATGAGCACTTATGTGAATTACAAATCTTAGCTGTTATGAATAGTGTTGCAATAAGAGTGCTGCACCGTTACGAATAGTGCAGATATCTCTTTGACATACGATTTCTTTATTTAGGAAATATGCCTAGCAGTGGGATTGCTACATTATATGGTAGTTCTATTTTTACTTTTTTGAGGAACCTCCATAGTGTTCTCCATAGTGACTGTATGACCATTTTAACTAGATGAGATGACGTCTCCTTGTAGCTTTGATTTGCGTTTCTTTGATGATTAATGATGCTCAATGTTTTCTTTTCATAGAGCTATTGTCCATCTGCATATCTTCTTTTGAAAAATTTCCATTCAGATCTTTAGCCTATTTTAAAAATCTGATTAGATAGAATAAATATAGTGTTTGATAACACAACAGGGTGACTATAATCAATAATATTTTATTGTATATTTTAAAGCAACTGTAAGAGTAGAATTGTCACTAACGTAAAGAAATGATAAATTCTTGAGGTGTTAGCTATCCTAATTACCCTGATTTTATTGTTATACATTATATGCTGGTATCAAAACATCACATGGATCCCATAAATATATACACCTATTCTGTAACCACAATAATTTAAAATAATAAAAAATGATATTTCTTTCTGGACACTCTGCTTGTCAGATTTTAATTTAAAAATGATATTTCTCTCTGGACACCCTGCTTGTCAGATTTTTTTTTTTCATTTTGTTAAGACCATAAAATGTTTTGCAAAGAAACTTAAAGAACTACTGAGAAACTCTTGAAAATGCTTTAAATAATTTCTAAACCCAAAGAGGACTCTGATAACTACATAAACTGAGCAGAAAAATGAATCTTAACAAGTAAATATCCTTCTTTATACCCTAAATAAAATTCTAGAATACTGCGATATAGTATCAAGCAGAAAGAGTGCATCTGGGAATTTCGAATAAATATTCCCTAATGGTGATAAAAATTATTTCCTCATTGTACAACTGGCCACATATGATATTGAATGAAAATTTTCAAATTTTGGCTTATGCATTTTAATCAAATAATTTGAAGGACTGAACAAATTTGTTATTTAATTCTGAAACTATCTCTGACCATTTTCATATCGATTTCTTGGAGGTTTTCTAAGGGCTGTGAGAGGCATTGGGAAATTACAGACTAGAGAAATTCACTTTAGGCTTCACCTTCCACTTTTTTTCAGCTAGAACAGCACTTTTTGAACTTTGAATTGCTTTTTAATATATGGAAATTTTGTGTTAGATGTCACTTTCAAACTTTAAAGACAAATGGTTCAGAAAATGTTGGGCGCAGACTATTCTGTGAAATTCATTGATTTTTTTGATAAGAAGTTCATGCTCATTTTCTACATATTTAAGATATTCTCTAAACAGATATTTCAATAAACTATTAGTAGAACTCAGTGATATTTGGAAATAAATAATCTGATGTCATAGGATTTATATATATTTAAATTAATTATATTTTTATTTTTAAATTTAAATTTACATATAAATATATAAATGTCTATATATGTAAATTTAATATTACATGGTTTCAATATTTAAATTAATATACACATAAATTTACAGGTATAAATTTATTAGCATGCATTAAATTTATACAATAATATTTTTATATATTAGTATTTAAATTAATACACTTAAATTCACATGTATATTTGTATGGGAGTCTCGCTCTGCCGCCCAGGCTGGAGTGCAGCGGCCGGATCTCAGCTCCCTGCAAGCTCCGCCTCCCGGGTTCCCGCCATTCTCCTGCCTCAGCCTCCCGAGTAGCTGGGACCACAGGCGCCGCCACCGCGCCCGGCTAGTTTTTTGTATTTTTAGTAGAGACGGGGTTTCACCATGTTAGCCAGGATGGTCTCGAACTCCTGACCATGTGATCCGCCCGTCTTGGCCTCCCAAAGTGCTGGGATTACAGGCGTGAGCCACCGCGCCCGGCCGTAAAATCCAATTTTTTTAGGACACAAGTAATAATATCAAATCCCAAACATCCCGATGGGGCATGCCTCTGTATCTATTGTATGGTGGAAGAAACATGGCATTTATTTAAGATCTTAGGCACTGTTATCCACAGTGATCTGACATTGTTCAATAATTGTACACATACATTTAAAAAACATGTACACTGCAGGAAAGATGTGAACATCAATGAACCAACCACAGAAGCAACAGAAGTTGGAATTTAGTGACAACTGGGGTGCACAGCATCCAACAAATGCGGGGTATCTCACCATCTTTTCTCACCTGAAGTCACTACGCAAGACATTGAATCATAATTTACTTGCCTGGTAAAGTCAAATAAAAATTCAGCCAACAGCTGTGTGTGGATTCCTCCGAGTTTCCATCCAAGGGTGGAACTCCGTCTGTGGGTGGCTGAGCAGTTCTGCGTTTCTGGTGTAAGTCTCTGGAGTCCTCTTAGCTGCACTGGCACATGGGGGCCTCGCTAGCTGATCCAAGGAGCAGCATATGCTCAGAGAGGGGAAGGGACAGTGCAGCACAAGCCCGAGGTGCGTTGTCCCAGAGGGGAAAATGTGCACACCAACTTTCTATGAGCATTCAGCAAAGTAGACTATTTTGACAATGTGCATTACATGCTTTGCACAGACACATAGAATAGTGACAAAGTGACTATACTGATGTCTTAAGGAACAAGAAAAAATGTTAAAGCTGCTACCCAAGGAGAAATGAAACCAGTTACCAGATAACTTAAACAAAAACACCTGCAAGGGAGAGAGGGCAAAATGAGGGAGGCGGAGGTGCCTGCCCCTGAGGAGCTCACGCGCCAGCAGAAAAAACTCTGCAGGAAGCCATCACGCCACCATGAGGTGAGCGCAAGGGGAGTCCCACAGGAGAGCCGCGGAGCGCTCCCCTCCCTCTCCAGGGAGCCGGGTAGAGTCCTGGGAGCTGACGGAGGCTGCGGATGGGTGGGGGACGCCACACAGCTTGGAAGAGGGTGTTTCAGGCCAGCCACAGGGCACAGACTGACAGATGAGCCAGTGCCCCGCATGCATTCAGGTCCTGCAGGTTTTTCGGGGTGCATAGAGGGGGGGGAAGGTGCCAGCCCCGCTCCCAGGGAACCTGGAGATGTAACGGAGCCATATCACAAATGGTGTTTACATCAAGGAGTGTAGCTAGCTTAGATGGGATAGACCAGCAGTCTTCAAATATTTGTGCTCAGGTCCCCACCAAAAGGATTTAGGAAATCTCCCTCCTCAATGAGTACACTTCCCAGGTGACTTCCAGCACTTTTCATTATAGGCTTAAGTAACTGCAAAGGATGTCATTCTCAGCCTACTGTAAATGTTTCTTTTAAGCTGTTACATCACTTATTACGTTCAATGGAGTCTAAATACTATACAATTTGGTATCTACACCATGATCCATTTTTTAAAAAACTATGTCTTCAAAAAGTCATAAATCTTAGATTATTTTTTTTTCCTTGAACTTACTGGGAGTAACTTTCTTTTGTTTGGGAAAGCACTTTATTGGGCCTCTTGCTTATGCAGAGATGCACGGGCCTACAAGAGATGGAACATCGAGACAGGCAGGAGTTTAATTGCTGTGCAACAGAGATTCTCAGACTCCCGGGCCTCGGAAGCCCCTGGAGGGCGGTCCCCTACCCACATCCCAGTTCTGACCCACGGTCTGCTGCTGTCCTATACATGTGCAGGCGATCCTCTGGCTGCTTGTCTGCTGACCACACTGTGAAAATCACTGCTCAAGAAAATCAAGTAAAGAAGTACTTTTCTTGGACAGATTTATTTGTTTAAAAGAAAAGACACTGCTCTGGGGACCCAGGTGCCTCTCAAGGTGGGGTCAGGCAGGAGAAGGACAGAGAAAGCACCTTGTGGATAAAGAGGACTGGCCCTAAAGTGGAAGGTCGTAGGGCAGTGACAGTTCTGCGAATTGTTAAATTGCCAGCACCCAAACTTTTAGCGGATGTTGAGTGAACCTGCAGTGCAGTGTGGCCATGAGCCGGTCTCTGTGCCTGGAGACTGTCATCATCTCCCTGAGCCCTCTGTGCTAGGAGACTAAAGGGGAGGCTCAACGTGTACTCCCAGCAAAGAGGCGTGGGAACAGCCTCCAGGCATGGTCCAAGGCAAAGGCAAGACGCCAGGGGCAGCAGCTCCCACACGCAGAGGCTGGCAGCAGCCACCGGACACGGGTTATGAAATTGCAGCAGCAACTGGGGGAAGGAGCTAAACCCCCACAGCATCACAGAAAGGAAACTCGAGTTATTTCATTTCTATGTCAAAGGGAACACAAGGGAAATGTGGGGCACGAACAAACCGTGTCCGGTATGAGACAGCCTCCCAGGGTGACGCTGAGAGTGCTGCTTCACCTCTGGGGGGTTCTCGGTTTCTGTCTCTGCACATCGAAGTGTTTAAACCCACGGGCCTCTAGGTACCTTCCAGTTCTAAGAGCCTGGGATTTGCTAGAGGTTTTTGATTAAAAGAAATCACAATCCGTCCTGTGCATACAGACGGAAACAAAGTTAAATGCTTTCCTTTTCCTTTTCCAGGAGGCTCTAAAACCAAAAGGAATTGACGGAACGGTCAGCCCCAAACTGGAGAATTTACTCTCAGTTCTTTTGATTGGCTTTTATGAATGATTCATGAGTTGGGCGGCAACCCATCTATGAAAGGGGCATGGATAGCTGGGCAGAGGAGGCAGGCTTTACAGGCAGAAGAAGCTGAAGAAGCAGAAAGAGGGAACAAAAAGCAGAGGGGTTGGTTCAGAGTTACTTTCCTTAGAGAGTCACTGACTTAGGTTGACTGGGCCCCTTAGGACTGGTTGCTCTGAATCTCCCATTTCTTTTTGGGAAACGGGCCCATTTCTAGGCTCAGTTGGGCTATGTGGCACCTGGCACAGGTGACTCCATTCTGGTTTCCTCTGATCTGTTGTGGCCAGGTTCAGAAGCTCAGTCCTAACAATGGCCTCCACACATTGTATTTAATGGTGCAGAAATCTACCATTTGCCTCTACAGATCCCCTGCTCAGCCTCTCCCCACAGCTCTTTGTGCTCAGGAGGCTGAGTACAAAGGATATATCAGTAACTTCTTTGCCCTCTGGCTTCTAGTTGGATTAAGCCCATGAGTCGAACAGGAGAGAGGGGAGACAGGGTATTCTCCCAGCTCTCCCCTGCAGGTCACCACAGGCTGGATACGTGCCTCAGACCCAGGGCAGCTGAGAGGCATGACTGTGCCCAGATTCTGTGCTCTGCGGTATGGCTTGCTCTACTCTGCTTACATCTTTGTAAATGACCCTTTTATTAAACTTGTCTCGAATAATCCAGTCTGAGTGAACCATACATTGCAGGACATTGACTGTCTCTGTGTCTAACCAAAGCTCCAATCTGGGAGGGATGTGGGAATACTAGAAAAGTTCAGGAAGATAAAACAATAAGTGATTATTGGGATGAAAATATAGAAGCCAGAAGAACTAAGGGTTACTTGAAGCAGAGAAGGCAGAGAGAAAGTGCTTGCTATTGTGCAGACAGCAGGCACAGGCAAGGAGAGGCAGCCTCAGCCCTTCATCCCCACAGAGCAGCCACTGGGCAGGAACAATGACTCCATGACCTGGTCTCACACAGTCTTCGTTTTAGAGCTTCTCCAGCCCCAGTGGCGGTGATCTGCACACAGTAGGGCTACGGCACAAACCCTGTTTCATAAATAGCCACCACCACCTCCCCAAATTAATAAACTAACAAACACAATTCTTGTAACAGCCTTCAGCTTTAGGTTGTGGCTGGTGTCCCCACCTCTCCTTCGATGAGTAACTTGCACTCTCAAAGTCGCTCTCCGCTCTGCCCCTACCCAGCAGTCAGGGAACTCCTGCAAATACAAGACAACAGTGAAACAACCAGGGCAGTCATCACCAAGCATTTGTATGTGCCAGGCACTGCCTTTACTCTCTCTGTCCACATTGACAAAGTACTTACCTACTTCTAATATACTCCTCTATTTAAAAATTAAGTTCCTTTATATGTATACAAGATTTTTTTATGATCCAAATTGTGCTGGCTTAACTCTTGCCATGTCCTCAGCACTCCCCACCCTCTATACTTGTATTGAGTTTAACAAGCTCTTGTGTAGCACTCACTATATTCCAGGTGTTGTTCTAAATGCTTTACAAGTTAACTCATTTGATTCTTATACGGCACTAACTGGTAATGTACTGGTTAGGATAGGGCAAACTAAGTTGCAGTAACAAACTGACCCTAAAATATCGATAGCTTACCACACAAAGGTTTATTTTTCATGATGTGTGCAATGTGGATCCAAGAGAGCTCTGCTCCACATTGTCACTCAGGGACCCAGGCTGAGAGAAGCTCCAGTAGTTTTATCACACGAAACACATGGCCTCCAAGGCACCCACACAAGGAAAAACAAAAGTGACAGGTGAGTCATGCAGGCACTTCACCAGCTCAGCTTGGAGTTGACGCTCCACACACAGTCCATTAAGGCCAGAACTAGTCACATGGTCATTCCCCCAACTATAAGAAAAACTGAGAAACTTGGACAATCACGTGTGATGTTTGGTGAGCAGTGTTTCTGCCACAGCTAGGAGGTATTAATCTTCTTTTAGAGAGAAGGAAACTGAAAAGAAAAGGCATGGAAAAGTGAGGTAACTGGTTCAAAATCAGCTGCAGATGCAAAATCCACACCCAGGCAGTCTGGCCCCACAGTCCATATTGTGAACCACCATGACTGGTACGTCCTTTCCCTCACCCTTCCCCATTCACTCTCCACTCCTCCTAGTGTGGGGAAAAGAAAGAGAGAACAAACTGTTACTGTGTCTATGTAGAAAGAAGTAGACATGAGAGACTCCATTTTGTTCTGTACTAAGAAAAATTCTTCTGCCTTGAGATGCTGTTAATCTGTAAGCCTAGGGCCGGGCGCGGTGGCTCACGACTGTAATCCCAGCACTTTGGGAGGCCGAGACGGGCGGATCACAAGGTCAGGAGATCTAGACCATCCTGACTAACACGGTGAAACCCCGTCTCTACTAAAAAACACAGAAAACTAGGCGGGCGAGGTGGCAGGCGCCTGTAGTCCCAGCTACTCGGGAGGCTGCGGCAGGAGAATGGCATGAACCCGGGAAGCGGAGCTTGCAGTGAGCTGAGATCCGGCCACTGCACTCCAGCCTGGGCGACAGAGCAAGACTCCGTCTCAAAAAAAAAAAAAAATCTGTAACCCTAGCCCCGAACCTGTGCTTGCAGAGACACGTGCTGTGTTGACTCAAGGTTTAATGGATTTAGGGCTATGCAGGATGTGCTTTGTTAAAAAAGTGCTTGAAGGCAGTATGCTTGTTAAAAGTCATCACCATTCTCTAATCTCAAGTACCCAGGGACACAATGCACTGTGGAAGGCCGCAGGGACCTCTGCCTAGGAAAGCCAGGTATTGTCCATGGTTTCTCCCCATGTGCGAGCCTGAGATATGGCCTCATGGGAAGGGAAAGACCTGATCGTCCCCCAGTCCAACATCCATAAAGGGTCTGTGCTCAGGAGGATTAGTAAAAGAGGAAGGCCTCTTTGCAATTGTGATAAGAGGAAGGCATCTGTCTCCTGCTCGTCCCTGAGCAATGGAATGCCTCAGTGTAAAACCCGATTGTATGTGCTATTTACTGAGATAGGAGAAAACTGCCTTAATGCTGGAGGTGAGACATGCTGGCGGCAATACTGCTCTCTAATGCACCAACATGTTTGTGTACTGTGCACATAAAAGCACAGCACCTTTTCTTAACCTTGTTTATGACACAGAGACCTTTGTTTACATGTCTTCCTGCTGACCCTCTCCCCACTATTACCCTACTGTCCTACCACATCCCCCTCTCCAAGATGCTAGAGATAATGATCAATAAATACCAAGGAAACTCAGAGACCAGTGCCAGTGTGGGTCCTCCGTATGCTGAGCACCAGTCCCCTGGGCCCACTTTTCTTTCTTTATACTTTGTCTCTGTGTCTCTTTCTTTTCTCAGTCTCTCTTCCCACCTGACGAGAAATGCCCACAGGTGTGGAGGGACTGGCCACCCCTTCACCTAGACCCTCTCACACATGCTTTCATAATTGCTTTCCTGCACCTCCTGCGATCCTCTTCCCAACCATATCTGCTTAGCAAAATTCTATTTACCCCTCACAATGCAACTTAAACAACATGGGACGACATCCTTATGCTTACCTAAAGGAGGAATAGGTACTTTTACATCAGAGTTCCCAAATACTTCAGATAGACTTTGGATCTAGCCCTTATTACTTGTGTGGCACACTTACACCTATGTTGTCCTTCTTCCCAACTAGATACTGAACTCTTCTAAGTCAGAGGCTGTGTCATACACACCTGCATCCCCAGCACCCGCATGGTGCCAGGCGCACGGTACATACTCATCAAATGGGAGCTAAATAAGTGAGGAAACGAATGGACAAATCTTCATTATCCTTTATGCAATGCATGAGATTGGTGTGAGGATAAAGAGGCAAATGCATTTGGAAATTAACAGAGGGCTGACAGGAAGTCAGGAACAGGGGCCAAGTACAGTGGCTCACACCTGTAATCCCAGCACTTTGGGAGGTCAAGGCGGGTGGGTCACTTGAGTTCAGGAGTTCAAGACCAGCCTGGGCAACATGGCAAAACCCCATCACTACAAAAAATACAAAAATTAGCTGGGCATGGTGGCACTTCCATGTAGTCTCAGCTACTCGGGAGGCTGAGGCAGGAGGATTGCTGGAGCCTGAGGGGTCGAGGCTGTAGTGAGCCAAGTTCACACTACTGTATTACAGCCTGGGTGACTCAGTGAGACTGTGTCTCAAAAAGCAAAAGAAGTCAGGAGCAGAAGGAGAGTCTTACTGAGCACCAGCTCTGTGCCAGTCGTCACTGTGGGGCTTTATGTGCAAGTGGACGTGTTCTACAAACAGATTTCAAAATATTTCCTTGAAGGCTGAAAAGTGGGTCCAGATGGGAAATTTAAACTGGAAATGTGCTTCCTTTGGCTTTATGGGTGGGAGCTACATTTGTGTCCTTGGCTGGTCCTCTTTAGGTTGTGTGGCTTCAGTGAGCCCTGTCGGTCATGCTCATGTTCAAATAACTCTCCTAATTCACTGGAGTGGCTCAGATGGTGGAGCAGTTACCCGGTTGTTTACATATCAGACTGAAATAAGATTGCCTCATACTTCTGTGAGAAATTATGCAATCAAGAGGCAGGCCCTCGTCTCCCCTCCACTAGGCTATGGCCTCCCTACAGCTGTGCCTGTTGTCTCGGCATTCTGGCCAAGGTCACCCCCTCCTCTAGTGCTCAGGATTCGCCCCCTGCCTGCTCAGGAACATGTGTCCATCTCTGCCGCACTGTGACCTGCTGACCGAGGCTGTGCTTTCTGCTGGATTCTCCCATCCACACACAAGTTACCTACCCAGGAGGTCTCTTCGAAAAAGGCAGGCCCCTGTTACTCCCTATGCACTCTTGCTCCACACCTTCTCACATCAAAACTTCTGAAAGCCCTCGCCATGTCTTGATCTCACTTCTATGTGGAATAATTTAAAAGTCGAATCCTTAGGAAGAGAGGAGAAGGGTGGCTGCCAGGGCCTGGGGTGGGGACTTGGGGCAATGCTGGTCAAAGGCCATGAAGTTTCCGCGGTGCAGGAGGAGTAAGTTCCGCAGGCCCAAGGTACAGCACGGTGACTGTAGCTAATCCTGTGTTGTATGCTTGAAATGGGCAAAGAGAAGGGCTGGGGATAGTGGCTCATGCCTGTAATCCCAGCACTTTTGGAGGCCAAGGCGAGTAGATTGCCTAAGCTCAGGAGTTCAAGATCAGCCTGGGCAACACAGTGAAATCCTGTCTCTACTAAAATACAAAAACTAAGCCAGGCATGGTGGCAAGCGCCTGTAGTCCCAGCTAATGGGGAGGCTGAGGCAGGAGAATTGCTTGAACCTTGGAGGCGGAGGTTGCAGCGAGCCAAGATGGCGCCACTGTACTCCAGCCTGGGCAAAAGAGTGAGACTCCATCTCAAAAAAAGATGTGGAAAACAGTGTGGCAATTCCTCAAGGATGTAGAACTAGAAATACCATTTGACCCAGCCATCCTATTACTGTGTACATACCCAAAGGATTATAAATCATGCTACTATAAAGATACATGCACACGTATGTTTATTGCGGCACTATTCACAATAGCAAAGACTTGGAATCAACCCAAATGTCCATCAATGATAGACTGGATTAAGAAAATGTGGCACGGCCGGGCGCGGTGGCTCAAGCCTGTAATCCCAGCACTTTGGGAGGCCGAGGCGGGTGGATCACGAGGTCAGGAGATCGAGACCATCCTGGCTAACATGGTGAAACCCCGTCTCTACTAAAAATACAAAAAACTAGCCGGGCGTGGTGGCGGGCGCCTGTAGTCCCAGCTACTCGGAGGCTGAGGCGGGAGAATGGCGTGAACCCGGGAGGCGGAGCTTGCAGTGAGCCGAGATCGCGCCACTGCACTCCAGCCTGGGTGACAGAGCGAGACTCCGTCTCAAAAAAAAAAAAAAAAAAAAAAAGAAAATGTGGCACATATACACCATGGAATATTATGCAGCCATAAAAAAGGATGAGTTCGTGTCCTTTGTAGGGACATGGATGCAGCTGGAAACCATCATTCTCAGCAAACTATTGCAAGAACAGAAAACCAAATACCATATGTTCTCACTCATAGGTGGGAATTGAACAATGAGATCACTTGGACACAGGAAGGGAAACATCACACATCAGGGCCTGTTGTGGGGTGGGAGGAGAGGGGAGGGATAGTATTAGGAGATATACCTAATGTAAATGACAAGTTAATGGGTGTTACACACCAACATGGCTCATGTATACATATGTAACAAACCTGCATGTTGTGTACATGTGTCCTAGAACATAAAGTATAATAAAAAAAAAAGAAAAAAACAGGTAAAAAGATATTAAAAAGAGAAAAGAAAAAACAAGAAGGAAATGTGCAAAGAGAGCAGATCTTAAGTGTTCTCACCACACACAAAAAGGATATGTTCAGTTGATTGGCTGCAGTCAGTAGTTCACTGTAAGGATACACACAAAACATCATACACACCTTAAATATATACAATATTTACTTAAAATTTAAATTTAAATGTTTTATAAAAGCTTGTCCATGCTTGCTGTCTCCTGTCCTCACTTCCCATTTCCTCCTCAAGCAGCTCCCACCAGGCACCCACCTCTACCACTGTCCCATCTCCCCTCTGGCCCCTACAACCCATTCGCCATGGAAAGGATCCTTTAAAGCCTGAATCAGGTCGTGTCATCCTAGTCTTGACTCCTCATCGTTCTTACAGGAAAGTCTTGAGTGCTATCATGGCCTCTGCAGAGCTACTGAACTTCTCAGATACCCATCTGTAATTGGGGTCTGTAAGGTGACTTCACACATGTGCTGAGAAGATTAAGTGTTGAGATATGTACAGCACTGAGAACATTCATCATGGTTGGCACGTAGGGAACCCAGTGTGGATTACTGCCATTGCTTCAACTGCAGATTTCAGCACAGACATGTGTGAGTTACCTTTCAACCCCAGCATTTTCTGTGTCAGAATGGGGCAGTCCTGCAAACACAAAAGACAGATCCCTGGCCCTGTCTCTTCTTCCTGTCCCTTTCTGTTTCCCCATTCCAACTCCTTTCCCCTTGCTCTGCCTCCCAAGTCCCCACCAACCTCTCACCCTCTGCTCTTCAGCTTTTCCATGAGAGAGACAAGCACTGGGTAGGAAGTTGCATTTGTGAAAGTGACTGAGTTGTATACGATTGTGTGAGACGAGAAAAAAGGGTGCATACAGAAGCCCTTTGAATGCTCCCCAAAATTCCCCTTTTCCATCCTGTCTCTTGGGATGAGAGAGAGACTGGGTTGGTGATGGAATGGTGGCACAGTTGTAACGTGGTCATCGGAGTTCATCTACCAGTATCTCCACTTACAAGTTTGCTTTCCAATGATCACCAGCTGAATGGGTTTCCCTAGAGCAAAGATATTTCTTTTAAAAGCCACTATTTCAAGAGTGTTTGGAGGGGTTCATAATAAAAACCACAGGGATTGGTATATGGTTTTACATTTCCCTGAGCACTCTTACAAACCTGGACTGAATTCTCACAACGGCCCACTTTACACGAGGCAATGCAGTCCTAGAGGCCTGGCCGTCCGAACTCTGACCCCATGTCTTCTGGCTCTAAACCCTTTGTCATTTCTACTCTGCTCCTTCTAAGAGACTTTTGCCCCCTTTTTCCTAAAAATTGGAGAGAGATGAGTCCCCAGAATGGAAGAACTAAAATAGCAATAGCTACTCTCTTTGCAGGGCTTAGCCAACCCCTAGGCCACCTTCCTCCTGCTGGAAGTCTCTCGGTCCCTCCCAGTCAGTCAGAGTGGCCCAGGTCCCACACCGAGGACTGGCCAAGGCTCGCCTCCTCCAGACACTGCTCCCACCGTCGGCAGCCTGCCTGATGTCCCACTCCCTGGGGCTGGCCACCGGATGGGCTTTCCCAATCAGCTAATCAGATCCACAGATCTCTGACAAACGACCTCTGCTTCTGCAAGTACAAGTACAAGCGCTAAGGACAAGTTGTCTCTGCTTTTCCAGATAATACAGTAGCTTTCTGAAGGCAATGCCTTGCTTTTCTCTGTTATCTCAACTACATGACTCAGGAGGGGAAAGAAGTCTGTGGGATGCCAGGTTTGAGCTGCAGGGCATGGTGCAGGGGCAGACAGCTACTCAGAAACCGCCAAAGTCTGGGATGACCGAGGGTCCGTGAGTTCCTGGGGACAACACGCTTTGCCTCAGTGACAGGCCAGGGAAAGCCACTTTATAAAATTGTGTTTACCTGCCTGGCAAATTCAACTCAGGCCTCTCACTTCGGTCTTCTCCAGACCACCCACGTGTGAACACTTTTTGGCTTGGGGTGGAAGCTCACATTTCAGAAACAGCCACTGGTTTGGCCCCAGCCCCAAAAACCCAGGACCATCCGGAAACTTGGCCCAAATCCACACTTCAACATTCCTGTTGCTGTGACTGACACCAACAGTAGCCCTTCCCTGCAGGCCCTGGCAGGCAGAAAGCACACAGCATTGCACCCTAACACAGAAGAAGTCTGCTTTGAATGATGGCTCTTATCTACGGCGGTTTCTGTGAAGGTTTTGAACAGAGAAGCATTGGCAGAACACAGGGTTTTTTCGTGTCTGGACCCATGCGTCATATGTGCACTTGAGCACACAGTTCTCTCGCTCTCATTGTTTAGTCTTGTGAAATATGGATAATGGGGCTTGTGGCTTCTTAATGAGACTAACGAGCCAAATGTTTGCAAGAGATCTCGAGAAGTTTGCTAGAAGTTTTAAAACAAATTCTTCCAAAACCGTTTCCTCAAAAACCCGATTTATTTAATTCCTTTGTTCCTTTTAGAACTAAATGCAACTCTAACGTGGCATTTAAAAAGAGCAAGATGACAATTCCATAATCTGCTGGAAATATTGTTGTAAACAATGGAAGCAACCTTGACTAGCTGAGCTCATGGAAATTACATCTTCATCTGCCTGTGTCTTTCCATTTCTCGAACTTCACATTACCAGAAATGCGCAGTTCATGTGGGATGACATTTACTCAAGGTAATGATAACAATCTAACTGTCTCCGGTGATGCATGTGTTCCGGCCCTTCCTGGGCCAAGGTCCGCTTGCTTGCTTTTCGCTCAGAGCTCATTCCTTCTCGTTCATTTTGCCCAGAAGCTTCCAGCTTCAGAGCCAAAGGTAAGTACATTTTCCACTAATTCCTCAGCTTGTTGAGTGCTTCTGGACCATGAATAGAGCAGCTAGGAACAAATCTGAGAAGAGGTACTATTCGGAATTCCTCCTAATAGCTCCTCTTTTTAATTACGGGTTTTCATCCTTCCTAACGGAGTTTATTATTTTTCTAATTAAACTATTACCTTTTCATCTAGCTAAAACAATCTTCCCTATTAATGAATTTATTAGCTTCTCCAGTACTCTTCAAATTGTCACTGAGCTCTATTCAAGGACTACAGCCAATTTTTTCCTAATAGAATTAGGGGTGAAACAACTCATGCTTCTATTATTGCTTCTGGCGTTCACCCGTTCACCTGATGAGCTTTTCTAGGTGTAAGAGTGTGGGGGTTTTAGTGCCACAAAGACGTGGGCATGCAGCGGCTTCCTGCACCTGAGGCATTGGTGTTTAAGCAACTCCACCACCCACACGTGTGACGTTACAGTTCTGGGAGATGCACACACACTTTCTGTGCCTTTCTCAACCACTAGCTCAGTCGTCCTCCACCTTCCTAGGCAGCAACATGGGGTGCAGCGTGAACAATAACTAAAAGTATACTGAGTATCACATACTCCTGCAAAGTGTTTGACCCCGGAAGCGTGCAGTCACCACCATCGTGAGGGGCTCACACCTTCCCTTGGCTGGCTCTGTCGGGGGCACATGTTACCTAGAAAGGAGGCCCAGGCTTTCGATTAAACAACTCTTCTTCATATTTCAGTTTATCTAAGCTGCCTTCAGATAACTGTCCCCATTCTTCACTTACACACACACACTCATGCACACACATACACACATACATGTGCACACACTTGTAAACACACACACACACATGCAAAAAGCCCCAAAGGGATAGGAATGGGAAAGGGGTACAAAGGGATGCTGAGAGTATAGCCTTGAGCAGATCAGAAGGAGGAGCACCCCTCATATCCCCTCTCCCCCCCATCCCCGGAGTGGGAGTGAAGCGGTGGTCACAGGCTCTGCTCACACATTCATGCCTGGATCAAGCGGTACTGAACCCTTATGTGCTGGGCCTTGTTGCAGGCCTAAGTCAGAGTGGAGCCTCCTGGAGCCCCGAGGCTGAGGACACAGCACGCTGAGACAACACTTCACACTAGCTCACGACAGGACACACACAGGGAGCTGTGGGAGCAGGGACACGGGCGCCCTCACCCTGCCTTTGGGACCCCGCTTAGGCGGCGGCAGAGGAGGAGGGCATGGACCAGGGTAATGGGGTAGACGGTTCCAAAGCCGCCCTGACTTCTCAGTGGAGCCTGAATCTCTGGCAGAGGAGGTTTTTGCTCAGCAGCAAATTGCCCTGTCACTGCCTCAGAGCAACTTAAGACATCTTAAAAAAAAAAAATCCTATTCTTCACCTTGTTAATGATCCCAGGTATGTTTCCTATGGAATCCTTAGTGTCTAATAAATTTTAATGAGAGCTTTCATGTCTGTGTAAGCCACACTCCTTGCCTTCATTATGCAAATACAATTGCTGTGGGCCAGGTTGTCTGCAGGGGCCAGACTTAGACATGCTCAGGGCAGGTCTTATCCTAAGGAACTCAGATCCATCTGCAGGCTTTTCATGTGAATAATCGTAGAATAATTGTAGAATAATTGCCATTGTCGAAATAAGAACAAAGAGCTACAGGCGCATAGTTGGGCAGTGATCCTGGGCCCCCTTGGGAGGAGGGGCCGTGGAGGAGAGTCTGTACTTGGGCAAGGACACGGTGCTGAGTGTGAGAAGTGAGGAAGGACGTGTCGAGGAAGGACGTGTCCAGGCCCAGGGAGAGAGAACACGGACCCCACCCAGTGGCCTTATAGAGTGGTGGAGCCTTAAAGTCTTAACTTCTCTGTTCTCTGGCTATGAGCTGCCAGGGTACAAAAATTTGAAAGACGGTTTTAAAGTAAGTTCTCAACTCAAAATAAGTGTGTGCCAAGCACTATGCTAGCAGCATGGGTAACACGCAGAGCCTGACTCGGTGGGAAAACAACACGGGCAAATTATGGAGACTAAGTTAACCTACTAGGCGTCCCAGCGTCAAAAGCTGGGGGGCGGCGAGTGTTTGTGTTTGTGTGAGCGTCACAGCCATGGCCGGGAAAGGTCTGAGTGGGTCGCACAGGCAGGAGGCCGCCGTGCAGGAAGCCTGACACGAGCAGTGGAGCTCGGAGGACGGGAGAGGTGAGCGGGTGGAAGGTGGTGGTCCGGGTGGGCTGTGCAGGGAGGTGGGCATGCATCTTCACGTTTGCTGGTGTGCGCATGCAGAAATTCCAGAAGGAGACCGGGGATCTGAAGGTGGCGATGGGGCCGATGGATGCAGCGTGGGGAGGGAGCCTTTGTACTGTTCATACATAGCCACACATACAGACACACAGACGCAAGTGTATTGGGCTGTAGAACCTATTCAAAGAGTGACACAAAAATCTTAAATGCATCTAGTGAAAACAAGGGAAAAAAGCAGCACAGAAGCTGGGACGCCGAAAAGAGCTCCTGATTCACTCAGAGCTGGTCCCAGAACCTCACCCCGACACGTGCAGGTCAGCCCCAGCTGCAGGACGGCTCCCACCCCCAGCACCCAGAGCTCAGGAGCACGGTCCTCCGCTGGCTCTCTCCAAAGCCTGGGCTACAGGACTGCCCTCTAGAAAAGCCCGAACGCCTCTGGTAAACGTCACTCAGTCACTCAGTCCTCCTTCCCCAGCTCTTCTCCAGAAGAGCAACTGAAGAAAACGCCCAGCAGCGCAGAGGCTTCAGCAAGATCCACGGAACCCAAAACACAGCCCGTGGGCCCCAGGACGCTGCTGCTCAAAGGCTGTCTGCAGCACTAACGCCCTTCCTAAACCACAGGTGGAGACTGCGGGTCTTTCTGTTCCCTGAATCTCGTTAAAAATCTCAGAAAGAGTCAGGAAAACCATCCTGATTTGGTCAGATACAGAGGTTTAAGATTGTTAAGTTATTTTGTATTCATTTTTACTAAAGCCATTAAAACTTTCTTATCAAATGACTATTCATGGAAATGCTAAGATTAATCATTTTTGGAGCCAAACAGGTCTTGATTTAAATCCCAGCTGCGCAACGCAAAGCCTATGGGACTTTAGACCGGTCTGCTGGTCTCTCGGCCTCGACTCCTCAGGGGTGAGTCAGAGAGAACAGGACTCCCTCGTGTTGTCATCAAGAGGATTAAAATGAGACCCACCAGGCACAGCACAGGACGCAGGACCAGCTGGCACATAACGAGAATTTAACACATAATAGACCCTTCTCCTTACCTTTGGAGACTTTAAAAAATATAAAAATTATATATATATTTTTTTTTGGTCAAAGATGGTAATTGATATAAAAATCTCACTTTAGAGTTGCCCATGCTCCCTGGACTTTCCAAAGAGCATCTAACAGAGTGAGCCACATTTGGGGCCGCATTTGAGTATCTGGGGCCACGTTCTTGTGCCCTGTGATGCTGTTAACTCTGATGACTTGTGTGCCCCTCCCAGCCGTAAAACAAAAGTCGGTTTCGCTTTTCCTTGTAGTCCCTTGGACAATTGTAACTGCCCCAATTGTCTGCTCTGCCTGCCAAGACCTACGCCTTCAGGCAAGTGACTCCACCAAGTTTCTTTCTGGGTACAGATTCTAAAGCTATGAAAAACTTGCCTCTTTTCTCCTTTCTCATTCACCACCCCATGGGGTCCTCTGGGGAGGACCGCAGAGTTAGAGCCTTCTAAGATCTTGTTTACTGCGAGCTCAAGGTGATGGAGCTTGGTCTTCAGGCCAGGAGTTAACTCCAGAGGTTCCAATAACATAAGAAAGAATGAGATTTAAAGATCACTCTGACAGGTGGGATGGTTCATATCTGTAATCCCCAGTGCCTTGGGAAGCTAAAGTGGGAGGATGGCTTGAGCCCAGGAGCTTGAGACAAGTTTCAATAGGGTACGGACAGAGGAAAGCAGCGTGGAATTGAAGGGTGAACATTTATTGCCCAGCAAACCACAAACCCTGGAAGGACTCTAGACCTGTGTTGTGTGCAGTGAAGAAATCAAGACACAAAAGAGCAAGTGGGAGAGGACAGCAGACAGCTTTGAATGAGTGAGAGCCAGACACATGGCAGGTGCAGACCCCCATCCAAGTTCTTTAAGCCAAAGACATTGTTGAAGTATTTGGGTCATTGATGCCACCTCACAGGGGGCCTTTGTGAAGTTTAAAAGGAGTGAGTTTTGCTTCTTCTAGTTGTCATTTAGTGTGTTCTATGGGCAGTCTCCAAGCAGGAACAATAGGAGCATAGCCACGCAGCAGAATTTACAAATCCTACTTGGCATTGAGAAAGGCCAAGTCGAGAGGAAAATGACTGGTGTCAATTTTATTGCAGTTTGCGTTGGAGTAGGGGGTGCTGTGTCTGGTCTCTTGCATCTGTTGTTATCACCCTTGCCACATGTGAAAGGGGTGTGACACGGTGGTCACAAGGCGGGCCCTGCTGTGTCCTCTCCAGACTGTGGTTTGGGCAGTTGCCCAACCTCTCTGGGGTAGCTTCCTCTGGCGGTTGAGTGATTGAATGCATGTGGAGTATTAGGCAGTGCCCAGTGCATGCTGAGCACTCATAAAGGCCACCAATTCACGTCACTGTCCGTTCAACCAAGAATGGGGCCACACACCACCTGCAGCCCCCACCACCAGCTTGGCAGCATCCACAAATGTGCAGCAGCAATGCTTGATTGGTGGCCTTTTGAAGGGACTCCATGAGCACACTGTATGTCTGTCCAAATTCAGGGTTCCCCATGGATTTGTAGGATTGGCAGCTGCAGGTCAGCAATGCACAGCAACTGAAGCTGGATTCCTAAACCACCTGTTTCTAAAAAAAAATTACAACCACTTTCAATATTTCTCTTTTTTTATGAATTTTACCATCAAATGCATCTGAAATTGGAAATATATGCTAATTCTGATTACATTTAATGGACTTATAAGATGGGGGGTATCTGTCCCAGCAGAGTCTCCATACATGGCCCATGCTGGCCACAGGTGTTGGGCCCTGTATTAACCAGGATTCTGCAGAGGAAAAGAAACAACAGGAGATGGGTAGAGACATAAAGAGATTTATTATAAGGAATTGGCACACACAGTTATACGGGTGCGCAGTCCCGAGCTCTACACCCAGCAAGCTGGAGACCCAGGGGAGCAGATGGTGTGTTCTGGTCTGAAAGCCAACAGACATGAGACCTAAGAGGAGCTCACACTTCTGTGCTAGTCCGAAGGCAGGAAAAGGCCAGTGTCTCCATCAGGCAGTCAGGCAGGAGGAGCCCCCTAGTTCTCGAGGAGCAGTTCTGTTCTCCTCAGGCCTTCTGCTGATTGGTCAAGGCCCACCCACATCCCGGAGGGCCTCTGCTTTACTCAGTCACCTGTTCAAATGTGCATCTCACCCAGAAACACCCTGAGACACACCCAGAACACTATCTCACGACATACCTGGTATCCTGAAGCTCTGTCAGGCTGATACATGAACATCAACCACCACAGGCCCCTCCCATCCCCGAGGCTTCCCCTCACATCCCCAGGCTCCCCCTCCCATCCCCAGGCTCCCCCTCCCATCCCCGAGGCTTCCCCTCCCAACCCCGAGGCTTCCCCTCCCATCCCCAGGCTTCCCCTCCCATCCCTGAGGCTTCCCCAGCAGATGGGACACAGCACACAGGCTTCCCCGGGCCTGGGCAGGAGGCAAGAAGGTGACTCATCCCTATCTGCCTGGGACTGAGGTGGTTCCTGGGATGCAGGACTTCCAGGTTTTAAACCCTGCCCATGTTTCAGGCAAACGGGGTAAATTGGCCGTTCCAGGCAGAACCCTAGCAGCAGCCACACCCTGTCAACCCCCTCCTTCTGCGTCCACCAAACCCACAAACCTCCTTCTGAACACTTGACCTCTGACCCAATCCTTTCCAAGGGAATTAGTTCCTCTCCAGACAAGTCCGTAGAGTGAGGCTGTGAGGGGCTCCCCATGGACTTCGGATCACAGGTTGTGCTCTCAAATCTGTCCTGCCCGGGAAGTATCTTTTCCTCGCCAGGTGGTGCTGGCTTTCCCCACTGTTGCACTGCTGCAGTCCACCTTCCCCCCAGAGACACCAAAAGTAAGTCTCCAGAAATGCCAGTCCAGGAGCTCCCCCTTTGAAACACAAGTGGTGACGTGCATTCCATAGTCATCTGTGGGAATGATACAGCGGCACCTTTGCCATTATCCCACAGGCTGTGGGGTCAGGCAGTGACCCAGGGAGAGGAGCAGTGAGAAGGAATGAACCTAAACATCTCCTGAGTCCGCCGAGCCCGGTCACCGACTCCCAGTCAGAGAAGGCAGCTGTGGGCTCTCCAGTTCCCACGTGGACCTTTCCTTGCTTTACCTCTTTGCTCATCAAGGGCACCATTGCTATTCATCTGTTCATCCCACATCCACGTGTGTTCACGAGAAGGATGGGGGGGAAAGTGGCCCTGCAAAGAATAATCTTTGCTGTCATCTCTTGGCTCAAAATTCCACTAATGCTGTTTCTCACAAAGTGCTTAAGATGAGGGCCCAGTATACTATTTTACCTAAATTACAACACTTTATATATATGTTTTTATAAATGTAAGGGGTACAAAAGTGCCATTTTGTTACATGGATATACTGTGTAGTGCTGAAGCCTGAGCTTTTAGTGTGTCCATCATCTGAATAACATACATGTTACCCATGAGGTAATTTCTCATCACCTACCCCCTCCCACCCTTCCGAGTCTCCAATGCCCGTTCCACACTCTACATCCACGTGTATGCATTATTTAGCTCCCACAGGTAAGTGAGAACACGCAGTATTTGACTTTCTGTTTCTGAGTTATTTCACTTTGATAATGACCTCCATTTCCATCCATGTTGCTGCAAAAGACATGACCTTATTCTCTTTTATAGCTGGTGTATATGAACCACATTTTCTTTATCCATTCACCCACTGATGAACACTTTGGTTGATTCCATATCTTTGCTATTGTCACTAGTGCTGCAATAAACATACGTGTGCAGGCTCTTTCTAATGTACTGATTTCTTTGTATTTTATGGAGGGAATGGAGTTTCCTTAAGCAAGTGTGGCTGGTTTTTATTTTCTAGTGTACTTTGCAACTAATAGTTCTGTGTACCCTCTTTTAGGTGATTTGGAGATTTTAACTTAGATCTCCAGCAAGTGCTACAAGGAAGAAAAGATCCTGAAGAATCAATCAAGTTTTCCGTGAAGTCAAGTCCAAGTAACAAGCAGGAGCAATGAAGCACATTATCAACTCGCACGAAAACATCAATGCCACAGCAGGAGATAATTCCGACTGTCCTCGTGTGGTTTTGCCGGAGGAGATATTCTTCACAATTTCCATTGTTGGAGTTTTGGAGAATCTGATCGTCCTGCTGGCTGTGTTCAAGAATAAGAATCTCCAGGCACCCATGTACTTTTTCATCTGTAGCTTGGCCATATCTGATATGCTGGGCAGCCTGTATAAGATCTTGGAAAATATCCTGATCATATTGAGAAACATGGGCTATCTCAAGCCGCGTGGCAGTTTCGAAACCACAGCTGATGACATCATCGACTCCCTGTTTGTCCTCTCCCTGCTCGGGTCCATCTTCAGCCTGTCTGTGATTGCCGCCGACCGCTACATCACCATCTTCCACGCGCTGCGGTACCACAGCATCGTGACCATGCGCCGCACTGTGGTGGTGCTTGCGGTCATCTGGACGTTCTGCACGGCGAGTGGCATCGCCATGGTGATCTTCTCCCATCATGTGCCCACAGTGATCACCTTCACGTCGCTGTTCCCGCTGATGCTGGTCTTCATCCTGTGCCTCTACGTGCACATGTTCCTGCTGGCTCGCTCCCACACCAGGAAGATCTCCACCCTCCCCAGAACCAACATGAAAGGGGCCATCACACTGACCATCCTGCTCGGGGTCTTCATCTTCTGCTGGGCCCCCTTTGTCCTTCATGTCCTCTTAATGACATTCTGCCCAAGTAACCCCTACTGCGCCTGCTACATGTCCCTCTTCCAGGTGAACGGCATGTTGATCATGTGCAATGCCGTCATTGACCCCTTCATATACGCCTTCCGGAGCCCAGAGCTCAGGGACGCGTTCACAAAGATGGTTTTCTGCAGCAGTACTGCTAGCAGGACTGATCCCTGAGTTTAGAATCCATGGGAATAACGTTGCCAAGTGACAGAATAATGTAACATTCCAACAAATGCCAGCGCTCCTGACTGGCCTTCCTTCCCTGATGGATGCAAGGATGATCCCACCAGCTAGTGCTTCTGATAGCTAGGTTCTGTGTGAACAGTCTTACTGTAGGGGCGACTTTTTAACTTTGTAACTGGAGAGATAAAACAATGTAGTAAAAGAAGGATAGAATACAAAGTATTAGGTTGGTGCAAAAGTAATTAAGGTTTTTGCCGTTACTTTCAATGACCAAAAATTGCAATTACTTTTGCACCAACCTAATAAAAACGGCAACAAAAACTCAAGGGCTTTGGGCTAAGGCAAAGGGTTGCTTTCCTGTGGACATCTAGTACGCCAGTTCTGGGGTGGAGGCCATTGCAGCCAATTTCCAGAAGTTAAAGCACCTGGGCATGCAACTCCAGGCAGAAGCCGCAGGGTCTTTGTAAGTCAGTAACACATTGGGAGGAACACATTGCTGCAGCTGGATTTGTCTGTCTCCCACAGCCATGTGGAATCTCCGCCTTCCTCCTTCTCCCTGTTAGCCTGATGTAGTGAAGCCACCTCAGTTTCTGAAAGTGGGCTGAGTATAAACTATAAATGTCAAGTAACCAGCTTCGAGTTTCCAATAACAAATGAACCTTCTCTGTTAGTCTTCTTTGTCACTCAGTATCCCGCTGGCCTTAAAACCCTTTCCTGTTACATTTCCTCATGCTTTATGAGCCTACGTTTCAAAGGAAGAAATGAAAATTTAATCCATTTAGTTCCTATGTGGGAATACATAAGGGCCAGATGAAAATTGCCACTATTTGAAGAAGCTATAACCAAACGACGTGTGTTTGTTCAAATGTAGAAGTACAAGGAAAGAGCCCCAATGTGTATTTTAAGAAAGAGAGAGAGAGAGAGAGAGTGTGTGTGTGTGTATTTTCCCCATGCTTTTGGACTATGGGGAAAACCAAAACCAAAACAAGACTTCAAGTGACAGTGCTGTTATTAGAGCCCCGAGCCAAAGACCGGAGGGAAGCGACACCATGTCCTTCTGCAGACGCGTGTGAAAGCAGACCCGGTCGCTGGGAAGTGTCAGCCTCCCACCAGCCAAGACGCCAGCTATGGTAGAGTGGCAGCCCCAGGAGGAATGAAAGAAACATAATTTGCGAGTTCATTCATTTTTAATAGCTAAGAATCAGCTTAAAGGAGAAGCACATTCTGATTGTAAGTCCCCGCTAAGTTGGAGGGTGACCTGAAGGGGGTGAAGGGTGAAAGGGACAGAGGACAGCAGTAGGGCTTCAGAGGACACCAGCCTCAGGGTCTACACGGTGGATGGTATCTTCCAGAAGAGGCAACGCTTTGCCCTCAGGAGAGTTTCCCAGAGCTGCTGAGGGGAGAAGACAGCCACACGCAGGACCAACCGTTTGGTGATGGGTTTGATATTAGACGTGGCAAGGACAAGAACTTCAGAAGCAAAGGAGGCAGCTGGAGTCAAGTGAGGACAGTGGCAGGCACGCTTCCGCATGGCCTGTGCCACAGACGGAGGTGAGACGTGCACCTGCTTGTCCTCTGTTCTGTGGAAATCCTTCCCTATTTGATCCTTCCCCTGCAAAATGGACTATGTTACTCTAATACTAACCTGTGTTTATTAATATATGAGATATACATAAGTTAATTTTCCATGAAATCTAAAGCACAACCCTAGAACTAATGTTTAAAAGTGTTATTTCTACCATTGAAAAGTAATGTATAGCATATTTTATGTGATTAAAGTGCATATTCTCAATAAGAGGTAACCTTTCTTTGATGCTGCACTGCTCTGTGACACCACAGAGGTAAGCAATGCCACTTAACCTCTGTCATAAATAGTCCCAAACTGCTCTGCCTAGAAAATTCTGCCTTTGTCAACAGCTTTGCTCTTGCTCTCTGCTGTGCATGTGACTGTTGTCAGAAGGAAAATCACGGAGAAACCTCACCTCTCACTGCCTTCGATTTGTTGCATTTAATCTAAGAAACAAAATGAAGGTGGCTAGTCTAATCGTGTATAAAACAAAAATGAAGTCTGAGTGCTAATTCAGAGAACTTTCAATGCTAGACATTTTCAATTCTAGGTCTTCTGCTATATTCCCATCAGAACAGAAGCTTCAGGGCTCAGAGTTATTGAGAAAACTAAGATTTTCTACCTCTAACTTCATATAGAATTCCAAACGAAAGCACCACCAAACTGCACATATTTATGTAAGGAAGACCAACAAGGTTCAGACTTTTCCCATGAGGACTTAATTCTTTTATCAAATTACCCAGTTTTTAAACTGCTGTGTGGATACTGTGAATGTTCACTTTATTGATGACCTAGCCTTGGAGCAGATAGCTGAAAATGTTCAGGATGTGGACTTAAGCTGACAGTAATTCTGAGCCCTGTCTAATAAAAAGGAAGGATGTTTCCTCTTACTCTCCTCATTTTCCCATCCGATCATGGACAGACAAGAGAAGTTCAGCAAACACCGCAGCTGCCCCTGCAGTCACACGTGTGTTGAGCTATGGCGAGAAGAGCATGGGTTAGAGCTGCATTCCTGCTTGTGCGGTTGCCTGGGCCTCTGCAAGGGGCACTGATTCACTGTGGTTTGAAGGAAACGAAGAGTCTCCTTTCCTGTTAGGAAAGCAGGCAGCAGGGACGTGGCCAGCTCAGTCCTCATCGCTGTCTGCCTCTCTGCTATGGCACCTGTCACTCCCCAGCGGGGGGTAGTAATTCTCAAATAGGATAAAAATGTTGCCCGAGAAAACATTGCATTGCTTCGTACTTACGGTCCTGGTTTACAATCATCTTTGCATTTTGACCTAAACACCCCACTGCTAACATGAACCAATCATCTCTTTGCTCTACCAAGATTCTCATAGCTTCAAAAATTATCATTTACTATTTCGCTGCTACAAAATGTAATCCAGCACAAACTTACTTGAAAGCACATTTTTAAAACCAAGTTTTTTGGTGGGTGCATAAAGTTTGTTTAGTTCATAGGCACACTTAAGATTGGTGGTAAAAATAAGCTGCCAGGAAATTAATTTCCGCCTCTACTGATCTTGCTGCTTGATATTCAGTAATTAAGTCCCACTGTTAACATAATCTCAAAGGACTGTCCCTGTCTCTCTTACCTAAACAGGGATGTTATTTCCCGTCCACCTGTTGCAGCAAAAAGTAAACCAAGAAACAGTTAGTGGGGAAGATGCAAATGTCAGAATACAATATAGAAGATATAATTGCTTCTCTTTGTAAGAATTAAGCTGAATGAATTAAGCTAAATTAAGCTGAAATGAAACATAGTCACGGGATCTCTGAATACGAAGTTTGAAGGTCTCTTCACTGGCCCGCTCTTCACTCTCACTGATGTCTGATTCTTCAGCTTATTCCTGAATGTCTCTTAAAACATGCGTGAGGAACTATCAGACTTAACATACGAAAGTGAGACCCTGTCCTCAGTTTTTCATGATTGAAAATTCTGGTTTTCTTTATCAAATATCCGCTCAAAATTGGTCTCTGTCTCTCCCTTTTTTTTTTTTTTTTTTAAAGACAGGGTCTTACTCTGTCACCCAGGCTGGAGTGCTGTGGTGCAATCACAGCTCACTGCAGCCTCAGACTCCAGGGCTCAATCAGTCCTCCTACCTCGGCCTCCCAAAGCTCTGGTATTACAGGCTTGAGCCACTGTGCCCAGCTTAAATTTGGTCCCTTTTGATCTTCAGTGACCATGACACTCTAGGTTTTCAACTAAAACATTTAGGTTTATAGAATCACAGGATTATTAGGAACCTTAGAGATTATGTTCTTAATTTCCAAATAAGCAAGTCTGTTCCATAAACCACCAAAGATTCCATAGTGTGTAATTTAAAGGCAGATAATTTCCTTGCCTCTATCCTGAGACCTGGCTTTTCAAGGAACATATTAATGAAAATGCCAGTCTGTAGGGAGACCTTTAGGATGTGAGGGTAAGAGCTGCCATATTTGTCCTTTGAGAGGTGCTGGGATTTCTCTGAATTTCTCAGAATCAAGGCAGATTAAGTAACAACATATGGCTGTCAGTGAGCATAAGGATTATGGCTTCTTAACATTATTTAATAATTTCATTTAATGCTTTTCATTTTTTTCAACACTTTTAAATTTTATTATAGTCGTATAAAAAAAGGATTTTGAAGATGTATTTTAAATATGCCATGTATTCTCATTCTAGATAGAACTGTTTGGGTTTTTTAAATTACTTATTAATTAAATTATATTGAAGTTATGACGTTTTCAGGAAGATTCACATATTTCATTGGCTTACAGACAAGCATCAGATAGATTTGCATTCATGTCCAGGTTCTGCTACCTACTAGTTCCAGTAATTTTTGATGTGTAATTTAACTTCTGTTAGCCTCAAATTCCTTTTCTCTAAATGAGTTAATACATCCAATATGCTACATCTAAATAAAATAACAGTGTAAGCACTTAGCACAATACTCAGCACACAGTCCCCATCAATAGACCATCGTTATTTGTGATACCTTCAAGTAAACATAAGAAGTATCGCTTAGAGATCAATATTATAAAAAAGCAAGCTATATTTTTTGTTGTTAGTAGTACTCCGGCATATACTACAAAATGATTTCTAATTACAAGTAAGTAAAATGCAGTGATTTTGGCTATTCACATTAGAAAATCATTGTATAAGTTACATTTAGAAATGCTATGACTCACTCTTAATTGTGACTACTGAGAGTTTTATAGACCACAAAATATCTATATTAAGTGCCAGTGGTAGAAAACTATCATTTGATTCTTCTTATGGATTACATGATATTTCATTGTTCCCCCAAATACGCTTTTCTTATCACTTTAGTCATCAAAATACGCTTTTCTTATCACTGTAGTCATCAAACATTCACCTAACGTCTGCCACTTATCAAGCACCAGTGAAAGAGATAAGTACTTGTCCTTGAGGAACTCCAAGTCTAATGAGAGGGATAGAGCTATTCATCCCTAGGGATGATGGGAGCACTAAACAGATGGATCATAACCCTAATTGGAGGACATTAAGGATTAGGAAAAGCTTCCTGGATAGGAAGGCGCCTGAACTCAATCTTCCAGAGAAGGTAGGTGACAGAGAGTGGAGGGAAGTGCATTTCAGGCAGAAGTGATAGAGGAGCAAACACATAGAAATGCGCCATGCAGAAGATAAGCAGTCCAGTGGTGCAGATGTCGGCTGCCAGGCAGGAGTGCCAAGAGCTGAAGCTGGAGAGGAGACCGGTCTCCCTAGCCATGTGTCATGTTAAGGATCTTGTATGTTAATTCTGTAAGCACAGGGAATTTCGAAGGGTTTAAAAACAAAAATTATATGATTAGATGTGCATTTCCTGAGGATGTCTCTGGCTAATTCAGCGAGGAGGAAACTCAAGTGAAGCTGGGGATGCCAAGTCGAGGGCTCTTGGTCTGTTCTGGTTGAGAGTTAGTGATGTCTTGGGCTAGATGGTGGTGGCGGAGCACAGAGAAGTGGACGCGTTCGAGAGAGAGGGCAGAGTCAGTAGCAATTGGTGCCTGGTGGGTTATGTAGGGGGTGGGGGGAGTGGTGAGGAAGAGGAGTTCTGGATAATTAGAAAGATGGTGGGGCAGGGATTTCTTCACAGACAGAGAAACGGAGGAGGAAGAGCAAGCCTGGGAAGTCTATGGATTTCACTGAGGCCGACTATATTTATGGAACTTCAGGGAGAATGCCAATTCCATGCTCGTGTATTCAAGAATGAATCCAGTGGAAAAGCTGGGGTTGGAGATATGTGGTTTGGTGTCTTCAGATATAGGTAGAAATGAAATCAAAGACTTGATGAGATCATGCAAGGGGACTATACAGAGTGAAAAGACAGGCTGAGAACTTAGCCTCAGAAGGGAAACCGCACTGCTTCTGCCATATTCTAGAGGTTGGAATAGACACAAGTCCAGATGCAAAGGGAGGCACCATTCTTCAGTAAAAAGGTTAGGTGCAAAGTTTTAATTTCTTTCTCCAAATTAAAGAGAATTTTGCTGATTTCTCTATGCACAATTATTTATTTAATGGTATAGGATTTTGAGTAACCTTAAGAACATAAAATATGAATCCACCAGTCAGCTAGTGTCTCCCTGAATATGTACACAAACATGTCTAGGCTGAACACAGTTACGGTTATAAATTCTGCAACTTTATTTAAAGTTTTGCTTTAACCTGTCCAGGTAGAGCTCCTTGGGAGGACTCAGCTGCTAGGACTGGGATCCTGTAGGTAGAAGGGAAAACAGAAAATGTGTTTTCTGCCTATCCAGAGAAAGCCTCAGGAATGTTTATTTTAATTTTTTCTTCTTCCCTATACCTTTTTAAAGTATGAAATGTGATAAAGGAGACCACATATAATCAGATTCTCTCATATCTCTTTTGTCTTTAACAATCTATTATTGTATTCTTTGGATTGGATTAGATTTTTTAAAAGCTCTCTGTGTCAAAGTTTTCATTATACTAGCATAATAGTGAAAACCATATTTTTCTTGATTGTGCTTTGAAGTTAGCTAATACTACAACAGTAACACTGAGAAAAATCACCACTATAATGGCAAAAAGGAAGCCTGGTCCGCAATGTTCAGGAGTTGTAGCCAAGGGTGTCTTACTGGTTTCACCTCTGCTGAAAACTGTGAACACCACAGAGATTAGGTGACTCTCAGACGTACCAGTGAGTAAGTATTCCACCCAGTTCGATTACTGGCTTCATTTCCCGAGGGAAATGCAGATTTTTTTTCAACAAAGTCTGAGATTTTACAGAAGTCCTCAGCTTTAATCCTGTCAATTGCTCAGAGGAATGTTGATGTCTCCAAGTATAATTCTGCATGTTTGTTTTCTTTCTTAAAGTTTTTCTTATTTTTAATGATTGTGGGTAAATAATAGTTGTATATATCTATAGGGTGCATGTGATGTTTTGATCATTGTGTAATGATCAAATCAGGGTAATTAGGACATCCATCACCTCAAGCATTGATCATTTCTTTGTGTTAGGCTCCTAACACAAAGAGCATTCCAATTCCACTCCTTTAGTAATTTTAAAATATATAAGAAATTATTAACTATAGTTTCCCTACTGTGCTACTGAATACTAGATCTTGTTCTTTCCAACTCTACTTCTGTACGTATTAACCATCTCCACTTTATGCCCTCCACTACCCTTCTCAGCCTCTGATAACCATCATCCTACTCTCTGTCTCCATGAGTTCAATTTTTTTAAGCTCCCACATATGAGTGAGAACATGCAATATTTGTCTTTCTGTGCCAGTTCTATCCATGTTGCTGCAAAGGACAGGAATTCGTTCTTTTTTTGTGGCTGAATAATATTCCATCGTGTATATGTACCACATTTTATTCACCCATTCATCTACCCATGGACGCTTAGGCTGATTCCATCTTGGCTATTGTGAATAGCCCTGCAGTAAACATGAGACTGCAGGTATCTCTCAGATATACTGATTTCCCTCCTTTTGGATCTATACCCAGCAGTGGGATTGCTGGATCATATGGTGAAACTATTTTTAGTTTTTGAGGAGCCTCCATACTGGTTTCCATAGTGTCTGTCCTAATTTACATTCCCACCAACAATTAATTTTGCGTCTTTTCTATCTATCCTTCCAGCCCTGTCAGATTTCGCTTCTGGCTTTTGAAAATCTGTTGTTAGGTGTGAACACACTTAGAATTACTGTGTCTTCCTGATGACTTGAGCCTTTCATCGTTGTGTAATGTCCCTCTTTATCCTTGGTACTATTCCTTGTTTTGATGTCTACTTTCTAACATTAATATAGCCACTTCGATTACTGATTAGTGTCTCATAGAGTATCTTTTTCATCACTTTAGTTTTAGCCTATCTATGTCTAGATATTTAAATCATATATTTGAGACTTGCTTCTCCAGACATTGGATTATTTAGATTACTTACATTTAAATATTTACATAACAAGTAAATGTTAATACGGTTGAATTAGAATCTACTATGTTGCTAGTTATTTTCTATTTGTTCTATTCTTCTCCCCTTCCCTTTCTGCTTTGTTTCAAATAAGTATTTTTATTTCATTTTTTGTAAATATTGTCATTAATTTTACCTTTTAAATTCTTTCCTGTGTTTATCCTAAGGTTTGTAGTATGCATTGCATCTTAACTTTCACAATATCTCTTCAAATACTTTACCACTTCATACAGAGCAATCACAGGATTGCTCAGCCTTTTGTGAGTCACTGATCCAATTTCAGAATCTGAAGACACCTATCTACCCTTCCCCCAAAATATGTGCACGCACACAATTTGCATGCACTTCTTGAATATGAACCTCCTCCATGATTTCCCGTTGATAATCACCCTGATTTGGAGATGTAATTAATACACAGGAAAATAAAGATACAATAGACCTGAGGAGAAGGTGTTGTTTTGTTTTGTTTTGTTTTGTTTCAGATGGAGTCTTGCTCTGTCGCCCGGGCTGGAGTGCAGTAGTACAATCTTGTCTCACTGCAACCTCTGCCTCTCAGGTTCAAGCAATTCTCCTGCCTCAGGCTCCAGAGTAGCTGGCATTACAGGTGCACGGCACCACACCCAGCTAATTTTTGTATTTTTAGTAGGGATGGGATTTCACTGTGCTGGCCTGGTTGATCTTGAACTCCTGACCTCAAGTGATGTGCCCACCTTGGCCTCCCAAAGTGCTGGGATTACAGGCCTGAGCCACCGTGCCCAGCCAGGAGAAGGTTTTTGAAGACTCACGAGTGTATCACATTAAGAGGCTAACAGTGATTACTTTTTGAGAATTAGCTCTTGACTGGCCTTCAGTCTGAGTAGTTACTGAAACTACTGCACAGTCCCAAGATTTCTGAGATTGGTGAAGTATCCTTACAAATGTTCCTATTTGTTCTTCTTTGGATTTTGGTATTTCATGTTGCTTTGCAAATGTGTAATCTATGTTACCTAAGAGGGATCACCCACTCAGCCCTTCCTCCATTATCGTTTGGAATGGGTTTGATGGGCAAATTAGTGGGCAGATCACCTGGCAAGGCCCTGGGAAAGGCTGTGAGATGGCGTGAGTCTTTCTCTTGGGGAGATTGGTGGTTTGGGAACAGTAATCAGCAAGCAGGAAGTGTAGAAAAGACAGAAATGGCAAGAAAGACTAGACAAAGATCCCAGCCACAGAGCGTGTGGAGAGCGCCGAAGGGAAAGCGGCAGATCGCCCCGTCTTTCACGGCCCTGCACAGTCCCTACCTGACTTTCAGGAAATGAAATGCAACCCGCTGAGGTGTTCTTAGTTCTTGGGGTGACGAATAATTTTGACGGCAATCTGAATGTTTGGGTGTTGTTTTACGTGACTTTGATCTTATTTAAACCTGGTTAACCTTGTGTTCTCTAATACTTCACTTTGGGAGAAGTGGGGAGACGCTGCCTCAGCACTGTTGGGTAACGGAAGAAGTCCTTGGTCCCCACCTGCCTTTATTGAACCTTGCACTGGGAAGGGTCTTTTCATTACTTCTTAGTGCAGGTGAGAATTTTGGCTCCTCCCTTGGCCTCTGCTGATGGTGCCCTGACCAGTATGGGTGGGGGTGTCTTGTTGCTCCTCACTTGGTCCCCACTGTCCTCGCCATATAAGGGGGGGTGTCTCGTTACCCCTGCACTGTGGTGAACATCCTGACTGGAGTCTAGGCATCCTCTGACATCACTCAAAGGGAAAGAGGAGGGACCCCCTGCTGGTGCCTGGTGGGAGCGGTGGTCCAGGCTGCCTTTGTCGTCTCCACCGACACAACTGAGGGAGGAGGGAGGTTCTTTATCACCAGGTGGGGTAGAAATTTCTGGCTCCCTAGTGAGTCTTTGCTGGTGGTGGTGCGGGTGGAATCATGTTTTTTTGTTGTTGTTGTTGTGTTTTTGCTGAAATAAACTGGCTAACATCTAAGATTTTCCTTCTGGTCCTTCGGTTAGGAAGAACAGGCTTCTGGATGGGAGGACGGCTCTGTGACCGTTGGAATTTTCTAGTTACTGGCTTCTTTAGCTCAACTCTGGGAACTGTAAGGCAGGGAGCTCCTCTCTGTGGCCTTCCTTGGGTCCTGAGGTCTCTAGTTGTCTTTCCTTCTTTCCATCTTGAGGAGTCTTCACATGCTTGAGTCATATGTAATATCTAGGGGTTGTGGCTGTATTTAGCAGGAGGAATCAGAACAAGAACATGGCACAGTGGCTCACGCCTGTAATCCCAGCACTTTGGGAGGCCGAGGTGGGCAGATCACCTGAGGTCAGGAGTGCATGACCAGTCTGGCCAGCATGGTGAAACCTCGTCTCTACTAAAAAAAATACAAAAATCAGCCAGACGTGGTGGCATGGGCCTGTAATCCCAACTACCCAGGAGGCTGAGGCAGAAAAATCACTGGAACCCAGGAAATGGAGGCTGCAGTGAGCCAAGATGGCACCACTGCACTCCAGCCTGGGCAACAGAGCAAGATGCCGTCTAAAAAAAAAAACAAAAAAACAAACAAACAAAAAAAAACACTATTCTATCTTCCCAGGATGGGAACTATATGACCTGTTAATTTACATGACATCTCACTTTGTATCTTGTCATACCCTTCTTCTTAGACCTTATTTTTTTCTAATAGCAGTTCAACTACTCCATCTTTCTTATACTTGCTGTTTACATGCTACATATTTTTCCATTCATTTTCTTTTTTCTTTTTTTTTTTTCAGATGGAGTTTTGCTCTTGTCACCCAGGCTAGAGTGCAATGGCGCGATCTCAGCTCACTGCAACCTCTGCCTCCCAGGTTCAAGTGATTCTCCTACCTCAGCCTCCCAAGTAGCTGGGATTACAGGCATGTGCCACCATGCCCAGCTAATTTTTGTAGTTTTAGTAGAGACGGGGTTTCAACATGTTGGCCAGAATGGTCTCAATCTCTTGAGCTCCTGATCTACCTGCCTCGGCCTCCCAAAGTGCTGGGATTACAGGCGTGAGCCACTGCGCCTCACCCATTCATTTTGTTTTTACCTCCGTGTGTCTATAAATTGAGATTCTCTTCTCAACTATGCACAGTTGTGTTTTACTTCTTTATCCACTCTGATCACTTCTGCCTTTTAATTGGTGTGGTTAGACCATTAATATTTAATATAATTATTGATATGCTTATATTCAATATTACCATTTTATTATTTTTCTATTTTATAATTCCTCTTCTTTCTTCCATGGTTTACCCTTTTACACCTTTTTGTGGATTATTATTCTTTTAAGATGCCTTTTCTTAATTTTCAATTTTTAACTCTCTTTGCATTATTTTTCCAGTGTTTGACTTAGGAGTTAAATATACATCCTCGCACTCTCATAATCTACTTAGAATTAATGTAGCATCATTTTACTTAAAACACAGCAGTCTTGCAACTGCAGGGGTCCATCTACCACCCCACTCCTTCATGCTAAGGTTATCCTGTGTATTATATCCAAAAATATTATTAGTCTCACAAGAAATGTTATATGGATTTTTCTCTAAACAATTGTGTATTTTATTTTATTTTATTTATTTATTTATTTTTGAGACGGAGTCTCGCTCTGTTGCCCAGGCTGGAGTGCAGTGGCGCGATCTCGGCTCACTGCAAGCTCCGCCTCCCAGGTTCACGCCATTCTCCTGCCTCAGCCTCCCGAGTAGCTGGCACTACAGGTGCCTGCGACAACGCCCAGCTAATTTTTTGTAATTTTAGTAGAGACAGGGTTTCACCGTGTTAGCCAGGATGGTCTCGATCTCCCAACCTCGTGATCCGCCCGCCTCGGCCTCCCAAAGTGCTGGGATTACAGGCGTGAGCCACCACACCCGGCCACAACAGGCTATTCTATTAGCAGACAGGGTGCAGCTAGACATCCTTCACGTAACCTCTGCCACCGGATGGGCTCCACACACCCTCAGAGAGCTGCACAACCAGGTGTTTTCATCCAACAGAGCTGCATGGACCCATGCAAGTACTAAATCAATCAAACCCACTCCTTTCTGGTCAATCCAGGTTCACCCAGCAGCTAAGGGAAGTGAGCCTTACCCGTGGGACGGAGCACGACAAACAGGACAATTGGCTTTGGAGGAAATAAATGATTCCAGTCAGACGACAAAGTTTTAAAAAACCTAATGACAGTCTTCAGAAAAAATAGACAAGATATGGGTCTATGAATTCGGAAACAGCTTGCTATAAAAAGAAGGCAAGGAAAGGATAGAAAGTCACAGAAATTAAAAATATAGTTACCAAATTAAAATTCAATAGAAGAAGTGGGGGGAAGACAAAGTTGAAGCAGTCTTTCAGAACGCATAACAAAAAGACAAGAGGAAGAAGGTAGTACGAGAAAGATGCAGAGACATGGAAGATGGATGCCAATGGACCCACGCTTGACTAATAGGAGTCATGAAAAGAGACAAAGAGAAATGGAAAAAGAAAAAAACATTAATCAAAGAAATAAGAGGAGATGATTTCCCAGGATGAAGAAGAACACCTGTGATGAAAAGTTTCGGTTCCTGACCGCCCTCCCGTTCTATCCTGTAATTCAGCTAGTATGGCTGGAGCTCCAGCAGCCTTTTTGGGCCATGAATTGACCTTAGCAATGATAGAAGCCAGACACACCTATAGTCCCAGCTACTCAGGAGGCTGAGGCAAGAAGATCACGTGAGTTCGAGACTAGCCTGGGCAACAGGCAAGACCCCATCTCTTTTTAAAAAAAAGATAGAAGTCTGGATTCTTTATTGTGCCTTTGAGCTCCATTCTAGTCTTGAAATCCTTACCTCCCAACTTCTTCTCTGAAAAGAGAAATAAACTTTCATCTTGGCCAGGTCACTGGATTTCTGCAGGTTTTCTGTTCTGTGTAATAAACTGGCTTCTAACTCTGTGCTGTCCAATATGGTAGTCATTGGCCACATACAGTTATTTAAATATAAATTAGCTAAAATTAAATTAAATTAAAACTCAGGTCCTCAGTCACACTGGCCACATTTTAAAAGCTCAATTGCCACATGTAGCTAGTGGCTACTATAGTGGACAAAGTAGAGACAAAACATTTCCATCATCGTGGAAAGTTCTGTTGGACAGCACTGCCCTAACTGACACAAATCCCTTCTCACAAAGATGCTTGTGTTCTGGCAAAGGACATAAAACAATCTATTCTCTGGAGTACCCAGCAGAATGTGTGCCATTATGAGGTATAATTATGGAAGTCAAAAGGGCCTCCTAGAAGAAAGGCATCTGGGATGAACTTTAAGGCTCATGTGGGTATACAGGATATGGCCTGAAGACTGTGCAGCTTCAACAAAATCTGGAAGCAGAAAAGCACAAGACATGCTCAGAATCATCTAATTTTATTGATGTGCAGGATCTGGAAATCTGTCATGTCTTGAAATAACTAATGTCCTCTAAAGTCACTGGTGGCAGAGATTCTGTAATGGCCACTGCTTCTAGCCCCACCTTGAGCACTGCTGGGTGATATCCCCAAAATGCTTTTGCTTACTAAGACGCAGACTTTTGCACAGTATGTAAGGGCAAGTATGCAATTTTATTTTATTTGTAGGTGTTATATCATTTTGATCTGAGACATGGCCATCCTACAGGCAATAAATATCATCAAGGAGACTTCACCACCAGTCACCAACGAATGTACCTTCTCATTTTGCAGTAGCTGCTAATAAATTGGCAGAAAGACCAAAACCATTCTGGATATTACACATCAGATTGACCAGTTCAAACAGGTGGTCTGCTCCTTCCATTTTATTAACCATTTCCTTGAACACATATTTTTACACCAAACAAATTTCCTACAGAAGCAGATATTTAACATACCCTATCACACAATATTCCACAGTTATATGTATTGTTTTTGGGGGAGACACTTTGTGTTGGGTGCTAGGGGGTGCCTCATTTACGCACAGATATTTACCAAGTCACGACATACGTGTATTCCTTCCAAATGAAGACACATCTAAATACTTGGGTTATTTCTGCACTACTTATAAAGATTAAAAGGCATTTGAGCACCTCCCTAAAGACCTTTATATGAAAGGTCAGATCTTGTAGCAACTCACGAAGCACCAGAGCAGAAAATTAGCCTAAAGAGAATTGGGTTCCCAGCTGGGGCCAGTGTCAAGCACAGGGTTGAAGTTTCTGCCCGTAGGATTGGAACTCACTTAGTACTCAGGTCTAGCAGGCAGAAGAGTCGATGCACATTTGTTTTTCAACAATAACAAGCATTCCTGGTGCACCTTCTCCATGCCTGAAGCTGCTGTGGGACATGGGGCCACCACGCTGGGCGGGGCAGAAGAGAGTGCAGCCTTCACAGAAGCCTGGCTCCTGAAATACGTCCCGCAGAAACAATGCACTGTGGCTCCCCATGGTGGTTACACAGGACCACTTACTGCCCATCCATGGATACACACGTGACTTTTCAGCAACAAGGAAGAGGAAACATTTGAAAACACAGCTGCCTCTTCAGAACTCAGTTGCCAACAGCCTGCTAATTTGCCAGTTTCCAAATGATGTGGGCGTCTTATGTATACTCCTGTTCATGCCAGCACCGTTTCTCTGCAGGGGCAGGGGTCCAGTGCATACATTATTGATACGGCTACACCCAGGAAGCCCCTGTCCTGGCAGACCCCAACAGGAGGGGTCCCTCTTCTGCACCAGTGGCTCGCTGTTGTGTGACCCAGTGGTCCTCTGCTTTATTTACATTGTTTTCGTTGGGTGCAGTCTAGATGTGAATGTCCAAAACAAAGCCGAAAACAGAGTGGACTGTGAGAGTTATTACCAGAGTGGACTGTGAGAGCTGCAAGGACTCCAGCCCTTCGCTTCAGAGACCACACAGACCTCCTGGTGTCCAGGCCACTGCTCTGACCACTGGCCCCTGTGTCCTTCCTTAGTATTTACCTCATCTAGTCATTTCTTTTTCTTTTTTCTTTTCTTTCTTTTTTTTTTTTTTTTGAGTCTTGAACAGTCGCCCAGGCTGGAGTGCAATGGTGCAATCTCAGCTCACTGCAACCTCCGGCTCATGCCTCTAATCCCAGCATTTCTTTAAAATAAAAAGCAAACCCTATAGTGCTTTACAAATTTACAAGAAGCTCTCACAATTTTGCAGTTCTCATGGCCATGATGTACAGTCAGCACAGAAGTGGAACCTGAAATGAGATGATTCAGGCCACACAGCAGTGAATGGCAGAGTTAGGACCTGAACTCGGGCTTCTCCGCTCCAGTCTAGGTTGGGAGAAGATGGGGCTCCCCGGGCAATAGGCTGGGCCCTGACCTTTGTTGGCTACTGAAATGAGATTGACGTGCTGCCAAGTATACAGGCCACAGTTCAGACTCCAACACAGATCTGGTGTGAGCCACTCAAAGCAAGCCTGGCTGTGGACGTGTGCTACACGCAGCACTGGGCACCTTGAACCCCTTGAGCCCCTGGAATGCCCCAAGCACCCATTTGGAAACCCCAGATTGAGCCCAAATAAGATGGTAAGAAAGAGTCACAGAGTCTTCCACAGCACACGAGGCAAGGTGTGTAGAATAAGGTTTTATGTCTGGGTAAGTGCAACACCATGATTGACAGAAGTACAATTATTCGGACAATCATGAACACAAGCCATGAATCAAAAGTTCAGGCAAGGCAGGCAAAGAAGACATTTCAGAACAAATGAACAGACTGCTTCTGATGGAAAGAATCTGGCCGCTCTGCTCTTCCCTGAAAAGCATGCATAGCTCAGAGTCCAGCCAGCAGACTGTGGACCTGCTTCTGGGGAGAAGCAGCAATTCCGCCTGACGTGGATATCAGAACTTTTCTTCCCGTCACAATCCGTTTTCATCATGCCTGGCTTGCACTCAGAGTGCTGTGCCTTCCCTGAGCACATGCCTGCTAGGTGGAGGGTGGGTGGGGCCCCCAGAAATGGGTGGGAGCAGTGGAAACCAGAGGACACAAAGGACAGTAAGAAATTGTCATGACTGTTCCCAGAGTGGATAAACAACCCTTGCATGTTGGACACAATCACCAGGAACTGAACAGACAGAGCCTCTTAGGCCCATGTCTGAGCTGGTAACGAGTGAGCTGGTAAAGAGAGAAAGGGGATGCTGGCACTCCCGCCTACCCTTGGCTGTCGCTTTGTCACAGGCGAGCAAACAAAGGAGAACACAGCCACAGAGAGGAGCACTTTGTACTTAATCCCTTCCGGGACAGCTGCAGGCGATTCGGAAGCCTGGGCAGCAAATAATCTCCTTAAACGTCTTGCGCATCTCCCGGCTGCGGAAGGCATATATGAGAGGGTCCACCACGGAGTTGCACATGATGAGGATGAGGTACATATTGAAGTGAGACATGAAGCAAGAGCAGTAGAGGTTCTGAGGGCAAGAAAGCATTAAAATGAGATGCAGGAAGAACGGGGCCCAGCACACGATGAACACGCCCAGCAGCATGGTGAGGGTGACCGCGCCCTGCATGCTGGTCCTCTGCCGCGCAGAGCTGGCCCCGGGCAGAGCCGCCATCCGCTTGACGTGAGTCCGCGCCAGGAGGAACATGTGTATGTACAGAGCCACCAGGAGGAACAGCATCGTGAAGAACATGGAGATGAGGCACAGGATGACGTAGGTGGACTCGGAGTACAGGATGAAGACGATGCCGCAGCCGGTGCAGAAAGCCCAGATGCCGGCGATGATGGCCCCCGAGCGCCTCGCCGTCATGATGTGGTGGTAGCGCAGGGCATAGAAGATGGTGAGGTACCTATCCACCGCAATGGCCAGCAAGCTGCACATGGAGGCCACCACGGAAATGCAGATCATGGAGTCAAACACGTTGTCAATGTGGCGCACAAAGGCGTCTGCTATCACTAGGTGCTTGTTGTTGAGCAGGTAGATGGTGATGGTCTCCCAGGCGTTGGACATGCTCACCAGCATGTCGGCCACTGCCAGGCTGCACACGAAGAAGTACATGGGGCAGTGCAGGTTTTTGTTCTTCACTATGGCCCCTATAACCAAGATGTTCTCCACGAGGCTGATGGCACCCAGAGTGAGAAACACCTCCACAGCGATGCCCATGTTTTCACAGGGCGAAGACTTGTTTCTGACACTGGGTCCTGAAAGGTTGCCCTCTGTGGCATTCAGGTTGAGATCCAAGAAATGCAGGTGAAACGAGGAATTCATTGCTGGAGAAATACACCTCTTGTCTGGGCAGCAAATTTACTGTAAAACATGTTTTAAATTCACAATCCAGAGAGGTTAGCAGCCTACCAAAGAAAGACAGCAGCTTGCCTGGAAACAACACAGCCTGAGAAAGGGGATGAATGAGTGCAGTGCATCAGAGGACTGAGCTTGGCTTGCTCAATCCTTTTTTTTTTTAAGAGACAAGGCCTCCCTGTGTTGCCCAGTCTGGTCTCAAACTCCTGGCCACAAGCGATCCTTCTGTCTCAGCCTCCCAAAATGCTGGTACTCCAGGGGTGAGCCACGTGCCCAGCCGCTGGCTTGCACCTTCTGACCTGCGTTCCTGAGACCTGGAAGAGTGCCCCTGGATGCGTGGATTTGAATCTTCCCCAGCCTCTTCTGCTCTCCTAGCTTTCAGCTCCCAGCCTTTCACACGCATCTTACTAGAGACACACTCACCTCCATGTGCCCAGGACAGTTTCGCTTTTTATGGCTGCTCTCCTAGGCTCAAGTTCACTATCGAAAATGTCACCAACTCATAACCTACAAAATCCCAGCCAGTCTCCCGAAGTTCACATTCTTAAGGCTACTGCACGACATTCTCCTCAAGGGAGCTCCGATTTAAGACTGCACAGACCCGTATTCCCTTAAGAGAGACAGACAGGTGCATCCCCAACATTTGTCCTGACACCTCTCAGACCCACTGGGATTCAGCCTCCACAGCTGTAAGTAAGTGAGGTTATAACCAGAGTGGTCTGTGACCCTGAGCAAAGTCACATGTTAAAAGCTACTGTCTTAAGTTTGGAAGTGTAGGCTGCACATACATGTTAAACTTGAGGAAAACAGTGCTGCTTTTCCTCAATACCTATTTTTCCCTCCTTCTGCATTATGTGGAATTCCATGAGGTCTGACTGATAGTTTATTAGGTCCGCGTGAGCACAGTACAAAAAACCAGCAGTTTACATGTACCACACTCCTTTGTTGCAAAATGTCTCTCTTATGATTCATTTTCAAAAATCCCTTTGCCTCCAAACTCAGATCACATCTGGAGAGAATTTCTGCCATCGCTCTCATCATTAATATTGGCGATCATTCGGGAGGGAGGGAGGGGGTGAGGGACAACAGATTACTTAACAGGTACAATGTGCACTATAGGGGTGCTGGCTACACCAACAGCCCGGGCTCCACTACTAGGCGATATATCCATCTAACAAAACAGCACCTGTACCCCCTAAATCTATAAAAATAAAAAAGGAAAAAATTGGTAATCATAAGCATTTATTGAACTGCAATCACTGGTTACATGCTTATGTCCAGCTGCAGCTCAGAGATACCAGTAAATGATGGAATTACACTAAACATCATATCGAGCTGTGTTAAAAACTCAGGGGCAAGCCGGCTGCCGCCCCGCTCACTTCCACGTGCAGCGGACGCGCAATGTTGCATTTACTTTCAGGATCGCAAGGAGATAGAAAGTTGTGGCTATTTACCGGTGCTCCTCCTCGCGGGCTGCGGCGCTCAGCCCGGGCCCCCGGCGTCCCCGGGATCTGACGGCCGCGCGGCGCTCAGGGCCAGCCCCGGACGGGCCTCCTCCCCAGCGCGGCGGCGGCGGCTCTGCCCGGCTTTAAGCTTCCTGCCCGCCCGCGCCGGGCCCGCCTCCGCGCCGCCGGCTGTGGCTCCGGGCGGCCTCCGCTGCCCCCTGGTGGCCCCGCGCGGCACTGCGGCCAGAGAACCGCGTCAGCCCCAGCGAAAAGCCTCCCCCAACGCGTTCTTGAATGGTGGGTGGGTGGGTTGGTTGATTGGTTGGTTGAGTGGGTGAGTGGTTGCTTGGTTGGGTAGTTAGTTGGTTGAGTGGGTGAGTGGTTGTTTGGTTGATTGGTTGGTGGGTGGGTGGGTGGGTGGGTTGGTTGATTGGTTGGTTGAGTGATTGCTTGGTTGGGTAGTTAGTTGGTTGAGTGGGTGAGTGGTTGTTTGGTTGATTGGTTGGTTGGTGGATGGGTGGGTGGGTTGGTTGGTTGGTTGATTGGTTGGTTGAGTGATTGCTTGGTTGGGTAGTTAGTTGGTTGAGTGGGTGAGTGGTTGTTTGGTTGATTGGTTGGTTGGTGGATGGGTGGGTGGGTGGGTTGGTTGGTTGATTGGTTGGTTGAGTGATTGCTTGGTTGGGTAGTTAGTTGGTTGAGTGGGTGAGTGGTTGTTTGGTTGATTGGTTGGTGGGTGGGTGGGTTGGTTGGTTGATTGGTTGGTTGAGTGATTGCTTGGTTGGGTGGGTAGTTGGTTGAGTGGGTGAGTGGTTGTTTGGTTGATTGGTTGGTTGGTGGATGGGTGGGTGGGTTGGTTGGTTGATTGGTTGGTTGAGTGGTTGCTTGGTTGGGTGGGTAGTTGGTTGAGTGGGTGAGTGGTTGTTTGGTTGATTGGTTGGTTGGTGGATGGGTGGGTGGGTTGGTTGGTTGGTTGATTGGTTGGTTGAGTGATTTGCTTGTTTGGTTGGTTGGTGGTTGGTTGGGTGGGTGAGTGGGTGGCTGTTTGGTTGCTTGCTTGGTCGGGTGGGTGGTTGGGGGTAGTTAGTAGGGTAGGTGAGTGGTTGCTTGATTGGTTGGTTGGTTAAGTGAGTGGATAGTTACTTGTTGCTTGGCTGGTTGGTTGGGTGGGGTTAGTTGGTTGGGTAGGTGGTTGGTTGCTTGGTTCATTGATTGGTTGGTTGGGTGGGTGGGTGGCTGGTTGGGTGAGTGGATGGATGGGTGGTTGGGTGGGTGGGTGGTTGTTGTGTGGGTGGGTGGTTGGTTGGGTGAGTGGTTGGTTGGTTGGTTGGGTGGGTGGGGGTTGGTTGGTTGGGTAGGTGGGCGGTTTGTTGGTTGGGTCAGTGGGTGGGTGGTTGGGTGAGTGTTTAGTTGGTTGGTTGGGTGGGTGGGGGTTGGTTGGTTGGGTAGGTGGGTGGGTGGTTGGCTGGTTGGATAGGTGGGTGGGTGGGTGGCTGGTTGGAGGGGTGGTTGGGTGGGTGGCTGCTTGGTTATTTTTCTGGCTGGTTGCACTTTTTGCTTCTTTTCTCTTCTCTTACTCACTGATTAAAATGCTCCCCAGCTCAAAGAGGGCTCTGTCACCCCGTTTCTCCCGGATGGCGGTCTCTGGGATCTCCTGATGATTGTTCTTTGGGAAGGAGGCCCAGTGCCTGGGAGCCCTCATCTGTGGCCCTACAACGCCCCTCTTTGCCCGAGGCTCTCACCCCTCCTCCAGGACTGCACGTACCATGCCAGGCTTTATCAACCACACAAGCTTTTCTTACTCCAGCAAAAAAGAGAACAAATGATGTCCTCTTGTCAAATATCCTGGCCTTTCACAATAGTTTCTGGACCACTCCTTTCTCTGACACCTGAAACTGACCTTCAACCCCCAAAAGAATCATTATACTCATGATTGGCAGAAGCACCACTGCCCCTGCAAGCCAGGGCAGGATGCACAGGGCCATATCACTACCAGAGCTTTCCCTGGGCTTCGCAGATTATCACAGCCTTCCAGCAGTTCGAGTGTGGGAACCACAGTCTGGCTGGTCTCAAACACCACTGGAGTCCCGAGCCATGCTGGGAGCCGTGGGGTGGAATTCTAGGAGGAGGTTCTGAATGTTGAGAACACACATTGGGAATGTGGTGTGAGGGAGGGAACTCATTTCTGTGTGTTGAAAACATCAGCAGAGTCAAGTACTCCCGCATATAGTCCTCACATCCAAGATCAGAGAGGGCTCTGCAGAAGGTCCTGGCATCCCAGGAAAGTGCTCAAAATTGAATCCTCTGTGCAAGGTGAGCAGCTGGACCGCAGCACGCAGCCTCCCACACTGGTCAGGGCAGCTGGCCCGGGGCCCTATGTGCAGGGGAGACCCTGAGTGCTGCACAGGAATTACCTTTCTCAATCTTTACAAAACCCTAGAAGTGGGTTTCTCATCTCACAATGGAGGGAACCGGCGCTTGGAGAGGTTTAGCTGAGCCCCGACCGACTCAGAGCCGAAGCACTTTGCCCTGCAGGACTCAGCCTCTCTGAGAGCCCTGGTGCCACCGGGCATTATTCTTTTAAATGCTGGATTTGATGCGCAGTGTTCCTGGCTTCATACTGTCTTTATCAGATGTTGGCATGTAAGTTACCCTAACTTTGCTAAATAAACTGGGGAGAGGTTTTATTATTTTCCTATTCTGAAACACCTTAGGTGGTATAGGAATTCTCGGTTTCTTGCAGGAAAATAATGGAATCAAGGTCAATAGAGTTAAGAGAGTATAGACTAAGCTCTTCAGCTGTTCCTGTCATTGGAAACTTTCTCCCCAACAGCAGCCTAGTGACAATGCTGGACACACACAATGACATGGCACTCTATGAGCCACCCAGGAAGGGACGCTCCTTTCCCTGTCAAAGACCAGCATAACCTGCAACAACCCAGGTGTTTTATTTGTTGAACAATGACAACAGAGATGATTCTCAATTCGAATGCACAGAGACAACCTGTGGAGTCCTATCTGTGAAGGCTTGCAAGGGTGAAATCTAGCTGGACACTGGATGTTTCAGCCTGGGTTCTCTGAGTCATGGGCTCTGAGGAGTTCACCGCGCACGATGCTGTGGGGAAGCCTCCTGGGGGCAGGACTGCGGAGGGAGAAGAGAGCTGCCAGGCAGCCCCAACAACCTCAGCCCTCAGGCCCCACCCAGCTCAGTCACCAGAAGCAAGCTGCTTCCGGGAAGGTGTGAGGCCAACCCGGAGGGGCTGACAGCTGGGGGAGGCAGCAGACCACCCCTACAGTTGGGCAGTGGGTCCTCCCCGAGGCGTCTGGCACAGCTCTGTGTCTGTCGCTCTCATGGCACCAACAAATGTCATCTCTGTGCTCAATGCCACCAAGGGTCTGGACGAGGGCACTTGGAGACCTGCTGCAAGGCAAAACTCAACCAAGTGAGTGCTGAGAAAGCAAGACAATCACAAATGCTGGGTTATGACCATTTTTAAACTCCAAGGATTACAAAATACTTTCATATATTAACTTATGTAATCCTTAAAACAACCCTGGGAGGTATGAACATTATTACCAGATTCATATACACAGACTCTGAAGTTCACAGTTTCTGACACTATTTGACTGGTCAGTGGTGCCACCAGCTGTTGATCCAAATCTTCTCAATCCCAAGCCCATGTTTATGTAGATGCACTTGCCATGTCACACATGAACATTGGGCTATGCAATCCTAGGTATGCACGAGTTTTCCACCTTACGTAGAAAGAGAAAAGGGAAGGAACATTTGCTGGGAGCCTGCAGTGTCCAATCAATACTGTGGTCTGCATGTCCGAATTCTCAGTGAATTCTCCCAGTAGTCGTATAAAGTCGACATTCTTCCCACCATCTCACAGCTGGTGAAGCCAAAGCTCCGAGGAGTCGTGTGACTTCTTGGTTGGTGATGAAAGCAGGATCAGGATCTGAATCCAGACTCCCAGGTGGTGTCTGCGCTTAATCACAGTCTAAGGACGCAAGCCCTGTGCCTGGGATCCCAAAGGCAGGCAGAGAGGAACAGGGGGAGGGCATGAAGCGAAGGGAAGAGAGTTGGACAGGCAGAGAGGCCCGTGAGGGGTACAGGGTGGGCCAAAGCACGTGGTGGGAGCCGGGGCTGAAGGGTGAAATGCGGTCGCCAGGCGGGAGGAGGCTGGGGAGCATCCAGCTAGGGCGCTAAGGCGGGAGGGGGAGGGAGAGTGCCAGTGACTGGGGAAGGAGCTTGTCAGGGCACGCAAGGCTTTGCAGGTTCTACAAAGGTTCTGAGGCTAAGAGCAAGGGGAAGCCTTGCCAAGGCTTAAGCAGCAGCACAACAGTTTCAGATCTGCGGTGTTAGAGCAGCCCGGCCACAGCGAGGAGATGGCACCGGAGGAGCTCAGGTGGGAAGACGGTGGCGCATCAGTGGCAGAACCTCACAATGAGATGAACGGGCCCCTGGGCTGAATCCCTTTCTCCACCCCCTGCCTGGTTGTGCTGCCAATTCATGCTCAGGCTCAGCTCTTTGCAGCTGCAGGAAAATTACCAAGTTACTTTTCCTCCCTGACTCTGGTGTCAAGGCTGAAAACGAAACCGGCCCTGAACAAGTTTCACACACTGTTGGCACAGCGGGGCCCCCTGAACAAGCAGGCTTCACGTACTGTTGGCACAGTGGGGCCCTTCCACCCCACCCTCAATATTCCCTCCTCATGGCACAGCGGGACCCTTCCGCCCCACCCTCAATATTCCCTCCTCAAGCCAGAAAAGAAGGACTTGAACTGTGGGGTTTGGTGTGGGATTTGGGGGAATTTTCAAATTTCTGTTTTGGTTTTTCGTTTCTATTTCATGTTTGTTTTGTTTTGACCGCTAGAAAGATGTAATCTCTGCAATGCCATGTAGGTCAAGATTCTCAAAGTCCCTGGGGAGGGCTATGTTTGAAATTGCACACACCTCTCATTTTTGAACAGGACCCAGTAAGCATCCTTTGCACTTAGTTCAAAGCTGAGGATGTCAGACCAAAGACCGAATAGACAGCGTCCTTTCCTTCCAGAAGCTCCTGATAAGCAACTGAACTCACCGTGCTCCTGCTGATGGGTGTGGAATCGCTCACTGGGGAGATGCTCAGAGATGCCTTAGTCCAGCACCCAGGCCATCACTGGGAAGTTAGCCACAAGATCTGGAGAGGAAGTCTCTTTTCCAGTATTTCAATCTTGCAGTTCCTGTAGTTACTTAGCCAATTTTTGCTACGAAGACTCTTCAATACTAATTGTTACTTCAGGCTTCTGAAAAACTTCTTGATGCTCCTCCTACCCAAAATTGTTTCCATCTCTCCTCTCCTTTGTCCTCTAACCTCCCGTTCATCCTTTAGGCCCAGGCCCGCACCTCCTGCTGGGACTCTTCTGTGGACACCCCTACACCTGCCTGAGTGGTGGCCCTCTTCACTTCCCCACCCCAGCTCCGATCTCAGCGCAGGGTAATTATCTGCCTGTCTCAACTCCTGCCCCGGGGCACGGTGAATCCTGCTGGACAGAGGACTCCCAGTGGTGGCCCCAGTGACCAACCAGCGCTGGGCTGACCCCTTCCAGCCACGTGGGCCCAGTGTGGCCTGCACAGTCCTTTAGCTACAAGGATTCATTTGAGGGTCAGCCCGTGACCCAATCCAGGCAAAAGAGATTAAAGCAGACTTCTAGGAACTTCTGGGAAGGAATGTTCTCCTTCTTCAGTGGCAGCTACCACAGAGGTGCACCGTCTCCCCGACTATGAGTGATTTAAAGCCTAACAGAGCCCTGGTTTGCTGTCCACCTGCTTTCCACCCGGGGACAGCCAAGCCTCGGGTTGTGCCAGCGTCGTGCAGGACCAGCCTCGAGGTGTGAGCAGAAGCAGGACCTGGTGCTGCTGACCCCACCGGTCCAGACCTTCACAAGCCTGAGTTTTTCTGGACTCTTCAGTTCCCTGAGTTAATACATTCCCTTTATCGTTTAAACAAGTTGGATTTGGTTTTCTTATTCTTGCCACCAAGAAAATCCTAGTCCTCAAATCCCACTGCACACTTAACTTCTCTCTGGATTATTCTATCGTATCACAGCCTAGCAGAGCATCAGATTCTTACATCCAGTCGTCACCATCTTAACGTTTCATAAAAATTATAAATGCACAGTGGCTCACAGCAGAACAACACGAACTGTTTATAGGGGAAAACGCCTCTTCCTCTCATCAGGAAGACTTTGGGGTTACTCTGGCTCGTTACTGTGCTTTCAGCCAAACCCGCAGGGCCACCGGTCAGTGCGGATGCACATCCATATTCACGAGCATCCGGAAAGTCCGTTTCTGTGCCTGCATCAGGGATGCTCTCTGCATCATTGACCATCTTCTCTGAGCACCTAACAACCTTAACAGCTTTCAAGTTAAACAGCTCTCGCCTCCTTCTCACTGCACAGTGTGACTGTGTGTTATGAATGCCCATTTGAGTTGGTTATGAACATTCAGATCCACTTTTCTTTCTGTCATTACACAGCCCTTCCCTAGACTGATCAACACATTCTACTCAGGATTATCAGTCTTCCTTGTTACAAAATTCCAGGCTGCAAAAAATAACGTTGGAAGACACTGGGAGAAATACTTGCGGCATGTATGACTGAGCACCATTCTCTCTTCCAGACCACTTAGAAAGCAGTCCTCAGGACACAAGGTAGACACTGCAGCGGGGAAATGAGCAAGAGGTGTCTGCAGCCTCCTCTACTTAGTCCCTAGCTTCCAGGGCCCCAAAGCAGCCACCCCAAGCCCAGCCTGCATGACCTGCTGTCTGCCAAGAACCACAACCAAACCATTGCTAGTGTACGGGTCAGCCGTGGCCTCAGCAATGCTGCATAATAAACTACCCTAAAGTATAGGGGCTTAAAATGAAAATGACCTAGTCTCATGCTCAATTCAACTGCAACGCAGCAACGCTATGCCAGACCTTAGGCTTTTAGACCCAGATTGAAGGTGGTTTGAAGTCTGCTCAGGCCTTGGCCCAGTGGCTAGGAGGTGCAGTCTACCTCACTGGGGCTCAAAGATGAGGGGACAGTGGCGGCCTGGGGCATATCCTCCTGCCAGACCATGAGAGCTAGGCACCATACTTGAGGCCTATGATTGGGACCATTTCATCTACAAAAGCAGGTTGCATGGCCAAGCCCAACCTCGATGGGCAGTGGAGCACTCCACCCAGACTAGGGAGGGAGACATGGAATAAATACTTCCCAAGCAATAATCCAGACCATCACAGCTGGTCTCTGTGACCAAATGCTCAATAGCTCATCTGATTGGCCCAGCTCCTGAGCCACTGATCAGGCATAGGCCAATCATCTTGGCCAGGTCCGGTGTTCACATAGTTCCACGCTCAGTCCAGGGACCCACTTCTTTCTTCCTCCAGGATGGAGGAGCATGCAGCACCCAGAAAGGGGGACAGGCATGAGGCCACCACCGGAAAGCTCCTTCCTCACTTTTAATCACTGGCGTCTGGACAAGAGAGAAGAGTTTCAACCTTTGAAAGCCACACACTGAAGTCCCAGTGCATGTGACAAGGGTATGTATGACTTTGGCATAACCCATTTATTTCAAGAAGAGAGTTAAGAGAACAATTTTAAAAACTGTAATGTTTAAAAATGTGTTTTATTTCAAAGAAACCAGTGATTTGAGGAATAAATATAAAACAAATTACATAGAATTTCACATGCAGTTTTCTTTCTTCCCCGGATAGCTTCTTTAGGTATGGAGAGGAGGAAAATAATGAGAGAAAGAAATATCAGTCAATCAAGAAATGTTTTGCAAAAGTATCCACAGTGGGTAGTAAAAGTCTGCAATGTAACGACAATCACAATGAGTGTTTACTTACTGTCTGCCTATAAAAGTGAGATATGTGTCAGATATGTGTCAGTGATGGAGAATATATTTCTTCAGTCTCCACAGCAGATCATCGATATTAAGGTTTTACTGTTGCGATATTCTCTTATTTATTTCGTATTTTTAGAAACTGCATTTATTCATTTGGAAAGCTTGAGCCATGAGCTCTTTCATAAGAGAGAATGCAACTGAGGGCAGTAGCCCAAAGCATTCCAGGTCCATTCTGTGGACCACACCTTCTGAGCTCATGTAGGTTGGCATTTAGACTCCTGCCATCATGCACCATTTACTAAATACCGTGCTGAATCTAAATTTAAGTAGAAACTAAGGAAGAATTTTCATGGTCCTTCCATTTACTTCTTGAAGTTCCTCATTTCCACACATATCAAAGACACACATAAAATAGATATTGGTCTTGGCCTGGTGTGGTGGCTCATGCCTGTAATCCCAGCACTTTGGGAGGCTAAGTTGGGTGGATCACCTGAGATCAGTATTTCAAGTCCAGCCTGGCCAACATGATGAAACCCCGTCTCTACTAAAAATACCAAAAGTAGCTGCGTGTGGTGGTGCACACCTGTAGTCTCAGCTACTTGGGAGGCTGAGGCAGGAGAATCACTCGAACCTGGTAGGCAGAGGTTGCAGTGAGTCAAGATAGTGCCACTGTCCTCCCGCCTAGGAGACAGAGTGAGACTCCACCTCAAAAAAAAAAGATACTGATCTTTCAAAACTCGCATAGCCACTAAAATTCACAATGTGAAGCCACTGAAATCCACAAATGTGAAGAGGCACTGCCAGGTACGTTGCTAATCATCATAATTAATTGTTTTTTGCAATGAACATCTTTAGGATGATAGCTTTATCCTTCATTTGGACTATTTCCTTAGATAAACTCTCACCAGGGGGTAACAGGGTCTGCCTAAACTCTAGCAGTAATGTAAATATCAATTGCTTGCCTTAAAGACTAACGTTGTTAGTTTTCCATGAATGCTTCTTCGTCCTCACAAGTTTCTAGTTGCATGTGGATGAGTTAGAGGGAAAAAAGAAGCATTTACTCAAAAATACCTCTACACAAATCAAGCAGTGTCTCATTTAAAATCTGCTTAATTCTTTTTTTTTTTTTTTTTTTTTTTTTGAGACGGAGTCTCGCTCTGTCGCCCAGGCTGGAGTGTAGTGGCCAGATCTCAGCTCACTGCAAGCTCGGCCTCCCGGGTTTACGCCATTCTCCTGCCTCAGCCTCCTGAGTAGCTGGGACTACAGGCGCCCGCCACCTCGCCCGGCTAGTTTTTTGTATTTTTAGTAGAGACGGGGTTTCACCGGGTTAGCCAGGATGGTCTCGATCTCCTGACCTCGTGATCCGCCCATCTCGGCCTCCCAAAGTGCTGGGATTATAGGCTTGAGCCACCGCGCCCGGCCAAAATCTGCTTAATTCTTGTCTAAATTATGCTACTATCAAAGTCAACATGTTTTCTATTAATAAGAGTGAAGTTCAATTTAAAAAATACTCAATAACAGGCTGGGTATGGTGGCTTATGCCTGTAATTCCAGCACTTTGGGAGGCTGAAACCAGAGGATCCCTTGAAGCCAGGAGTTCAAGACCAGCCTGGGCACCAAAGCAAGACCCCATCTCTACAAAAAAAATAAATAAATAAAAATAAAATAATTAGCCTGGTGAGGTGGCATGCACCTATAGCCCCAGCTATTCAGGAGGCTGAGGCAGGAGGATTGCATGAGCCCAGGAGCTTGAGGGAGCTGTGAGCTATGGTCACACCACTGCACTCCAGCCTGAGTGACACAGCTAGACCCTGTCTCTGAGGAAAAAAAAAAAAAAAAAAGGCTTTTTTTAAACGTGCTCAATAACAGACCGAACGTAAATCCACTCCCAGAAACTAAGGCAAGCAATTGATATTTACATTACTGCTAGAGTTTAGGCAGACCCTGTTACCCCCGGTGAGACTTTAAAGAAACAGTTCAAATGAAGGATAAAGCTATCATGATGAAGATATTCATTGCAGAATCATTCATAATTTCAAAAAAAGTAACAATAGGATAATGATAAATTAAATAATTATGTCTACTGAGAGGACTATTACCCAGTCATTAAAAATTATGAAACTCAAGGCCAGACACAGTGGCTCACGCCTATAATCCCAGCATTTTGGGAGGCCGAGGCGGGTGGATTACCTGAGGTCAGGAGTTCAAGACCAGCGTGGGCAACATGGTGAAACCTCGTCTCTACTGAAAATACAAAAATTAGCCTGGCATGGTGGTGCGCACCTGTAATCCCAGCTACTTGGCAGGCTGAGGCACAAGAATCACTTGAACCCAGGAGGCGGAGATTGCAGTGAGCCGAGATCGCACTATTGCACTCCAGCCTGGGCGACAGAGCAAGACTCTGTCTCAGAAAAAGAATTAAAAAAAAGAAAATCACTAGTCAGGTTTAAAATGTTTACAATATAATAAGATGCAAATTTATATTACGATTATAATCATGTTAGAATATTTATGCATTTGGACAAAGGCCTGTGGGAAATAAAAATGAAAATGGATTAGGGCATTGGGCTCAAAGATTGTTTTCCCTGTTTTCCCACACTTTGAGTTTATTAATTTTATGATGCCTGACCTGGAGCATAATGAAGTTTGACATCAGTCAGTGCAAAGTTCCAAGGTGACCCTTGACCTGTAAGACAGGACAAGGCATACGGAATGCTTAGTGGTACACCCATCTGATGGGAAATGGTACAGATGGTTTTTAAAATTTTTACATATATACATATATATATATGCCTATGGCTAAATGTGTGATCGCAGTTTTGTTCAGGTAGATAGATGATTGATGGAAAACAATAGATAGGACTTTAGAATCAAAGCAAACAGACCACAGATAACCAAAATTGTTACCTCTTGTTGGTACAATTATTGATGAACGTTATTTTCTTCTGCATACTTTTCTCTAGTTTCCGATCTTCTACAATAAATATATTTTATATTTGTAATGACAAAGTATAAGCATTATTTTTAAAATAAAAAGCTGCGTCTCTCAGCGGTGTGTCAGTAGGGTTTGCAGAACTCTCTGGCCACCCCAGTGGGCCTGACCCCCATCTGCTCAACTCTGCTAGCTTTTGCTTTGCTCACTGGGTTCTCCTCCAGAAATTCGAGCCCCTGCTGACACGGTCAATCCCTCTAGAATGTAGCACCAGGTAACTCCAGCTTTGTTGCAATAAACACGCATTTGCCTCTGCTTCAACTCTTACCTTCCTCAGTGTTAGCTGGTATCAACTCAGGCAGGGACATTTCCCCTGGGTTCTTACGTTGCCTTAGTTGATTCCTGGGCAGGCCCAGCCCACAGAATTGAGACTCATGCGGCTCTTTGCTGCCCTCTCCTGATCATCGATGGCACTACCTCAGCTGCCCATGGAGGTCTGTCACCAACGTCCGATGTTCAGAAGAAACCTGACAACATTAGGCTCTGGAAATTCAGGAGCGCAGCCGTCGAATTCATATGCTGAAAACCTTTTACTCTATCTTAACCCAAATAGAGAGAACAGAACAAAAGCCTGCTGCATCTCTGTCAACTCGTGGGTCTCATTAGCCATAACAAAATTATTACTCATCACAGCTTCAGATAAGACTGGTATATTTGGAACTTTTGGGATTGCTGATGTTGCAATTTTCAGCAGCTCGTGATTGTTCTTAGGCTTAAATTTCACAGATGGATCAGATACTGCAGTGTCTACCTTTGCACAGGAATGTGAGAATTTTGAAAGGCCAGCCAACAAATTGCCAAAAACAAAGCTCATGTTGACACTTTCCAAATAAACCTCTGGGCTGAACCAAGCGTAGCCATTCATAAGGACCTAAGGGCACATCCTGACATGAGATGATGCTTTGCCACACGTCTCAGATATTAAAGGACAACGCCTGCGACGAACGATGCACACAGCAGAGCAGGTGTTCTTGCATTCAGGGTCGGCAGAACGACGTAAGTGCACATGCCCCCGAAACAGATCTGCTCAGATCTAACCGTACCTGCTCCACCTCCACAGGCTGACTACTTGAAAGCTGTTTGTAAGGGTGTGAGGAACGCATTCCACACTGAGGGCAGCCATGGAGATCTTCCTTCTTCGCAGGCTTCGTCTTGCCCAGCCTTTTCACTGATGTTCATAAAAGGCCGTGAGAACGAGATGGAAATCAAGTGCGCTGATCCTATTAGCTTCAGGACAGGACCCTTCCACAGCAGCGTCTCAGGCTGCTTTTATGGGGGGGTCATGGGTTCCCCGCATTTTCCTTCCAGCTTCTAGCGGTGTTCAGGGATCCATTTCCCCCACCACCGCCCACCTCCGAGAAAGCCAGGCACCCGCAAGGTTTTACTGATTCTGACCAACTAAGGGAGCCTGCTGAGGGGTTCTGGGGATGGTTCCTTCTCAGAGCTACAGGATGACCGTCCTCCTCTTCCTCTGGGAGGCACGAAGCGTGCGCAGAACTCCAGGGACTGCGGAGCCGCCCTCTTCCAGCGCGCACGTGGGCAACGGTGGCACCGAGCAGCGCAGGGGACTGGACGTGACCTGGGAGCCTGACTCACTTCTGAACCAGCCAGCTCCGAGGGGCCTTCTCCCTCCGGCCCACCCGCGGCTTAGGGGAGAATTAATTCCTCTTCTTGGGCTTGTCTGAGTCCGGTCCCTGGTGCTGCTGTGGGTTCATCCTAAGCAGTACAGTCCTTTCCCCAAGCTGTTGATGCCCCTTCGTGCTTCAGAACGAACGTGACTTCAGTGTCCAGACAGCGCAAGACGCGCTGCGAATGAGCCAAGTTCCCACAAAGAGGCTCCGCTTGGAATCAGCGCGGGGCCGCGGGGAAGCCGTGGGAAGAGCAGATCCACACCCCGCAGGTAAAACAGAGGAAGCCAAACCCGCCCGGGCTTTCCGGTGCCCCCTCACCCGCAAAGTTAGAACCGTGTCCGCTGCAGGTGTCGGGAGGCCAGACCTCGGCTCCGACGTCCGGAATCTCCCGGCGTGGCTGCAGCGAGGCCCCTGCGGAGAGGAGCTGCACCTGCGCCGGTCCCGGTCCGCACAGATCCCCAGCGGCTGCGGCTTCCGACAACAGCTTTCCTTTTCCTTCATCCTGTTAAAGAACTTAAGAAAGGAGCTTCTCTGAGCTAGCCCCTTTGTAGCCCAATATTTTCAAGCAAAGGCTGAAAAGATAGTGCAGGCTATGGTTTGTTTTTTTTTTTTCCCCAATACGCATTGAATCCATTTTTTTTATTCCAGTACACATTGAATCAATTTTTTTTTTTTTTTTTTTTTTTTTTTTTTAGACGGAGGCTCGCTCTGCCGCCCAGGCTGGAGCCAGTGGCGCGATCTCGGCTCACTGCAAGCCCCGCCCCCCGGGTTCCCGCCATTCTCCTGCCTCAGCCTCCCGAGTAGCTGGGACTACAGGCGCCGCCACCTCGCCCGGCTAATTTTTTGTATTTTTAGTAGAGACGGGGTTTCACCGTGTTCGCCAGGATGGTCTCGATCTCCTGACCTCGGGATCCGCCCGTCTCGGCCTCCCAAAGTGCTGGGATGACAGGCCTGAGCCACCGCGCCCGGCCTAAATCAAAATTTTGAAACACGGTGTTGAACAAGGTGCCATATCCAATTTTCCATCCCTGAATACCTCACTCAGTCAGATCCAGTTTATCTGGCACCTTGGTGTGAGTGAGGGACAGGGGCCCCCTCGGGGGAGACAGCCCGGCTGGCGCTGGGTGTGGTTTGGTGACGAGACCCTGACTCATCTCTTCCTGGACCTGGAACATGGCTCCGAACCGCCCAGGTGCACAGCTTGGGAGGCACAGCACCAAGACTGGCTCCCGTGTGCTCTCAGCTGTGGCCCTGGCGCAGCAAAATACATGCCACAGACATTCTCTAAGAAACCTCTTGTTTACAAGGAATTGCCTGAAGTCATATCAAGTTATTGGATGTTTAGCACAAGGATTCAAATGCCGGGAACGAGGAAAAGCTGAACAATTGGCCTTAGGTCCCTTTGGGGCTGCTGGCTGAAATGGATGGGAAACCTGTGGTCCAAATAACAGCTGATGAAGGACGTGGCAATTTTGGTAGGTGGGGAAGATGGTACCCAACATAGTTTCATAGAACTGGTTCGTTTCCTTTAGAAGAGCTCAGCTGGAATAGTCACCACGCTTCATCAACACAAATGGAAGCTACTTCTACCGATCACCCACCAGGCATTTTTGGACTACCCAGATGTCTGAGACAATTGTTAACAAATTCTAGACCCTGGTCCAGTGCCACCTGTCCCTGATCACTAATCATTAGTGGATCCTACAGAGTTGAACCTAGATAGGTTCCTGCTATTGTAGTTGAGGTCCCGAGGCCTGGGTGGTCCCAGACCTGGGTTACAGACAGCTCGTGTGTCAATGCCTGGCTCACCAAGGACATCTTCGCACTGTGGATGCACATCCTCTAAAACGAGCAGATACTTATTCACTTATCTATAGTCAACACCCCTTGAAAGGGACTCCCCAGAGCCACAGGGACTTACCGGGCTCTTACCACTGCTGAATTGGGCCCCTAATATACCTACGACCGCTCATGTGTCTTCATGAAAGAGGATTTTCTGCTCAACAGAATGTGGTTAAGTAAGTGGAGAGGGCGTTCTGTAGGCAAAGGTTGCTGCGATTTGATGTGAGTGACTTCACTTCTCTCCCATTACTGTAGCTGAGAACTAAAGCAAGTTTTTTTAGGTGCTGAAGGATGAGGTGCACTGTGAAACTTTAAAATGTTTTATAAAATAGCTTTGTAATATAAACCAAAAATAAAATTCTAAGCCCCCCAAATAACTGAACGGACTCCTGTCTCTGCCCAGGAACTTCCAAAGAAACCTGAAAAACTGGTTCAGGCCATGACGGGAAGGTGGGGCCAGACATGCTCCTCATACCCTCCTGCCGGTGGAGTGCAGGCACCACCCACCAGCACTAACATTAAAACAGAGGTCTTAAGACTGACAGAACACACTCCTCGTAGCAATAAGATACCAGATCCAACCTGACCCGACTACAGCACCACATGACAGAGGGCAGGTCCTGAAGGGAATCAAAGTATTTTTCCCAAAACTCTTTTTCTTTGACATATTTTAGAATGGCCCGCACAGTTGTGTCTTGTGGGGGAAATCTGCATTATTCAGAGAATCTCTTTCCCTTACTAGGTCTTTTCCAGAGAGCCTGGCTCCTCTTAAAGGTCTGAAAGGAAACATTTGCCATCTATTATCTCTAAGGGCTGCCACCCATGAGACTTCATCTGCATAATAAGAACCTTGGCCTCATCTTAACCCAGACACTCCTCTCTATTGACTCCAGGTCTTTAGGTAGTAACGTAATTCTTCTAACAAACTGCCAATCAGAAAATCTTCCAATCCAGCTATGACCTGTAAGCCCCCACTTCAAGTTGTCCCGCCGTTCTGGGCCAAACCAGTGTATACCCCACATGTATTAACTGATGTCTTATGTCTCCATAAAACATATGAAACCCAGCTGTAACTCAATCACCCTGGGCACGTGTTCTCAGGATCTCCTGAGGTTGTGTCATAAGCCACAGTCCTCACATAGTGCTCAGAATAAATCTCTTCAAATACTTTACAGAGTTCCGTGTTTTTCATCAAGAGTAATCAAAGGGCCGGGCACGGTGGCTCATGCCTGTAATCGCGGCACTTTGGGAGGCCAAGGCAGGCAGATCACAAGGTCAGGAGATCGAGATCATCCTGGCTAACACGGTGAAACCCTGTCTCTACTAAAAATAGAAAAAATTGCCGGGCGCGGTGGTTCAAGCCTGTAATCCCAGCACTTTGGGAGGCCGAGACTGGTGGAATATGAGGTCAGGAGATAGAGACCATCCTGGCTAACACGGCGAAACCCTGTCTCTACTAAAAATAGAAAAAATTAGCCAGGCGCAGTGGCGGGCGCCTGTAGTCCCAGCTACTCGGGAGACTGAGGCAGGAGAATGGCATGAACCTGGGAGGTGGAGCTTGCAGTGAGCCGAGATCGTGCCACTGCAATCCAGCCTGGGTAACAGAGCTAGACCCCGTCTCAAAAAAAAAAAACAAAAAAAAAACAAAAAACACCTAACTTTATACCTTAAGGAATTACAGAAATAGCAAACAAAACCAAAATAAGCAGAAAGAAATAATGAAGTAATAATAAGGGTTAGAGTGACAAGAAATGAACTAGAGACTAGACAAACAACAGAGAAGATCAATGAAAGCAAAAGCTGGTTCTTTAAAAACAGCAATGAAATTGGCAAACCTTTAGGTAGATTGGCCAAGGGAAAAAGAAAAAAGACTTAGGTTACTAAAATTAGTATGAAAGAGACAGACATCACCACCAACCTTGCAGAAATGAAAATGAAGCATAAGGGAATACTATGAACAAAACATGACAAAATATTAGATAGCCTTGATGAAATGGACAAATTCCTGCAAAGACACAAATTACTGAGATTGACACAAGAAGAAATAGAAATACGAAATCTGAACAACCTGTAATAAGTGAAGATATTTAAATAGTAATCAAAAACTTCCACCCTAGCTTAGATCATTTCATTGATAAATTATAACAAATGGCTTAAGAAGAATTAACATCAGTCCTTCACAAACTCTTCAAAAAAATAAGAAAGGAGGGAACACTTCCCACATTATTCTATGAAGCTAATATTTCCCTGATAGTCAAAGACATCACAAGAAAAACTATAGACCAATATCTCTTATGAATAAAGACATAAAATGTCCTCAACATGGTACCAGCAAACCGAGTCCAGCAGCATATTAAAAGAATTATACGTCATGACTAAGTGGTATTTATCCCAGGAATGCAAGGGTGGTTCAAAATATGAAAACCAATCAATGCAATATGCCACATTAATAGAACAAGGAAAAAAATCAAATGATCATCTCAATCAATGCAGAAAACCTATTTGACAAAATCCAACACCCTTTCATGATCAAAAGCACTCAACAAACTAGAAAGAGAAGTGAACATCCACAGTCTCACTAAGGACATCTATCAAAACAGCCACCATCATATTTAATGATGAGACTGAATGCTTTCCCCCAAAGCTCAGGAAAAAGACAAGCACGACCACCCTTGCCATTTCTATTCAAAACTGCTATGGAGGTTCCAGCCAGGACAATTAGACAAGTAAAAGAAATAAAAGGTATCTGGATAAGAAAATAAGAGGTGAGGCCGGGCGCGGTGGCTCAAGCCTGCAATCCCAGCACTTTGGGAGGCTGAGACGGGCGGATCACGAGGTCGGAAGATCGAGACCATCTGGCTAATAAGGTGAAACCCCGTCTCTACTAAAAAATACAAAAAAACTAGCCGGGACTTGGTGGCGGCGCCTGTACTCCCAGCTACTTGGGAGGCTGAGGCAGGAGAATGGTGTGAACTCGGGAGGCGGAACTTGCAGTGAGCTGAGATCCGGCCACTGCACTCCAGCCTGGGCAACAGAGCGAGACTCTGTCTCAAAAAAAAAAAAAAAAAAAAAAAAAGAAAATAAGAGGTGAGACTATCTCTGTTTACAATAACATGATCTTGTATATAGAAAATCTTAAGAAATCCACTAAAAAGCTATTTGAACTAAAAAAATAAGTCCAGCAAAAGTGCAGGATACAAAATAATATACAACAGTCAATTGTATTTCTGTATCCTAGCAATAAATAATTGAAAATTTAAGAAAACAATTACAATAGCAACAAAAAGAATAAAACACTTAAGAATAAATTTAACAAATAGTCTAACACTTGTACACTGATGACTACAAAATATTGTTGAAAGACATTAAAGATCTAAGTAAATGGAAAGATATCCAGGTGCATGCAGAAGAACACACAATATTACTAATGTGGCAGTCCTCTCCAAATGGACCTACAGACTCAGTACAAGTCCAATCAAAATCTCAGCCAGTTACAGTGGCCATGTAGTGTATGATCCCAATTATATAAAATGTGCAGAATAGGCAAATTCATAAAGACAGAAAGTACATGAACGGTAGCTGGGTGCTAGGGGAGGGGACAAAAGGGACTTACTGCTTACGGGTACAGCGTTCCTTTTCGGGATGATTAAAATGTTCTAAAATTAGTGGTTATGGTTGTACAACTCTGTGAATATACTAAAAAAACACTGCATTATAAACTTTAAAAGGATAAATTTTTATTTATGTGGACTATATCTCAAATAACTGTTGTTAAAAAGAATGAAGATGTGAAAAGTTTTCGATTTGATATTAGCTACAACTATAAAAGGGAGAATGAAATAAACATTGAGAATCCACTACATGTTTTTAACTTGGCCTATAAATAGAGATGATGATTGATAGATAGATACATAGATAAATACACACATACATAAGCACATACGTACATACATATATACATACATAATCATTTACTCCTTACACCAGTCCTATTAAGTAGGTATAACTGTGGGCTCTGGATCGGTTGGTTTGTATATAAAAGGTGTGTTTGCAGGGGAGTCATTCGCTCTTTGGGAATGAGCTAGCCCTCGGAGGGGCAGTTTCTCCAGCGTCGAGGCCTCAAATGCCAGATTATCATGAATGCAGAAGATAAGGAAATATAGTCAATACAATGGAATAATAATTCTCTGTTTTTTAAGCTACTTGTAGTTGTTTTCCTTTCCTTGTAGCTTGAAGCATAATAACCAATATGCTAATACTGTTGTCTCTGTATTCACGGGGAATTGGTTCCAGGACTCCCCATGGATACCAAAAGCCATGGATGCTCAAGTGCCTGATTTAAAAGGGTACAGTATTTGCATATAACCTATGCACATCCTCCTGTATACTGTAAATCATCTCTAGATTTCTTATAATACCTAATACAATGTAAATGCTTTACAAATATTTGTTATAATCTATTATTTAGGGCATAATGACAAGAACAAAAAGTCTGTACAAGTTCAGTACAGATGCAACCAACATTTTTTCCCCAAATATTTTTGATCCACAATTGGTTGACTCTATAGATGCAGAACCCATGGATATGAAGGGCTGCCTATATAGCTGTTTTCAGATGCTAATTCATAGCCTTAAAGGAGATAATATTTATACAGAATAGATTAAAATCACTGAATTGAGCATTCATTTCAAAAGGCTAGAAAAAAACTAAACAGCTTTGAAAAAGTATGGGTAAGGAATTGATTCTAAAAAGCAAGTGAAGACATGGAATTAACCTAGGTGGCTATCAATGGTGGATTAGATAAAGAAAATATGGTATATGGGCCGGGTGCAGTGGCTCACACCTGTAATCCCAGCACTTTGGGAGGCTGAGGCAGGTGGATCACGAGGTCAGGAGATCGAGACCATCCCGACTAACATGGCGAAACACCGTCTCTACTAAAAAATACAAAAAAATTAGCTGGGCGTGGTGGCGGGCGCCTGTAGTCCCATCTACTTGGGAGGCTGAGGCAGGAGAATGGTGTGAACCCGGGAGGCAGAGCTTGCAGTGAGCCAAGATTGCACCACTGCACTCTAGCCTGGGAAACAGAGCAAGACTTCATCTCAAAAAAAAAAAAAAAAAGAAAGAAAGAAAAGAAAAAGAAAATATGGTGTATATACACTATGGAATACTATGCAGCCATAAAAAATGAAATCATGTCCTTTGCAGCAACACAGATGCAGCTGGGAGCCATTACCCTAAGAGAATTAACACACAAACAGAAAACCAAATACTGCATGTTATCCCTTATAAGTGGGACCTAAACCTTGGGTACACACAGACATAAAGATGAGAACAGTAGAGACTGGGGATTCCAGAAGTAGGGAGGGAGGGCCAGCGCAAGGACTGAAAAACTACCTATTTGAAATGGTACAACGTTCGCTATCCGGGTGAGTCCTGTGTTTGCCTCAGTTTATTGCCTAGAGAGTTCCCAGGATATGGCACAGAGTTGGGAACACAGGCAGCCTCCTCGAGTTGAGGAGCAGAGTTGGGAGTTGAGGGAGGCAGGCATGTAGTTGGGCTAGCCAGCTAGACAGGAGTCAGAGTGGCTGGAGCACTCCAGGCACAGCACCAGAAAGGAGACTGCGCACAGAGAGAGAACTGCGGGGTTTTTTGTTATTGTTTTTATTTGTGTATTGATTCTTATTATTGTAGGCTGTCTCTGTGCCAAGGATTAGCTTGAGGTGTAAACTTAAAGATTTCTTAGGTCTTTTCTGAGCCCGTGCCTTTCCCTGGGCATGTGAGACTACTCCTGGTGCTCCCTATGCCATTGTCTTCACAGAATCCTTTCTGTTGCATATTCTTCTTTGACTTTTCTCCTCTTCCGCTTCTTTAATAGTAGTTTGCAGACTCCTGTTATCTGCAAAATATTCCCCTTCACCTTTTTCAGTTACTTGCAGTTATCACCCTCCTCACCCCCACCCAGCTCCAGGCAACCATTAATGTACTTTTTCTTCTGTAGCAGGGGTCTGCAAACTACTGTCATGGACCAAATCCAGCCTGTGGCCTGTGTTTATAAATACACTTGACCCTTGAACAACACAGGGGTTAGGGACATCAACCCTATGCACAGTCAAAAATCCATATATAACTTGACTCCCCACAAACATAACTACAAATAACCTACTGTTGACTGGAAGTCTTACTAATAAAATAAATAGTTGATTAACATATACTTTGCATGTTATATGTATTATCTATTACATTCTTAAATAAAGTAAGATAGAGAAAACATTATAAAGAAAATCATTAAGAAGAGAAAATATATTTACTATTCATAATAGTATGGACTATCATAAAGAAGTGGAAATGAATTATCATAAAAGTCTTTATCCTTGTCATCTCCATATAGAGCAGGCTGAGGAAGACAAGGAAGTGGAGGGGTTGATCTTGCTGCCTTAGGAGTAGCAGAGGTGAAAGAAACTTCCTATATAAGTGGACCCATACAGTTCAAACTTGTGTTGTTCAAGGATCAACTGTAGTTTTATGGGGACACAGTTCTGCCCATTCATTTATATATACGTTGTGGCTGCTTTCTCCTGAAAAATGCAGAGTTGAATAGTTGTAACAGAGCTTTGTTTTATGGCCAACAGAACCTAAAATATTGACTATATTGCCCTTTATGACAAATGTTTGTTGATATCTACTCCGTAGACTTGTCTTTTCTGGACATTTCCTGTACATAGAAATCACACAATATGTAATGTTCTACATCTGACTTTTTTCATTTAGCATGTTTTCGAGGTTCACCCATGCTATAGCATGGATAATAAGTTAGTTCCTTTTTATTGTTTAATGATATTCCATTCTAAGGATATATCATATTTTGTTTATCCATTCACCACTTGATGGACATGTGCATTTAGCTGTTGTGAATAATGCTTTTAGCTGTTACGATTCCTAAAGAAGTCTTTGTGTGGACATATGTTCTCATTTTCTTTGGGTAGATATCTAGGAGTGGAATTGCTGGGTCATATGGTAAATTTATGCTTAACATTTTAAGAAAATGTTAAACTGCTTTCCAAAGTGGTGGCTGTGCCGTTCTACATTCCCACCAGCAGGGTATGAGAGCTCCTTTTTCTTTTTCTTCTTCTTTTTTTTTTTTTTGAGATGAAGTCTTGCCCTGTCACCAGGGCTGGAGTGCAATGGCGCGATCTTGGCTCACTGCAACCTCTGCCTCCTGGGTTCAAACGATTCTCCTGCCTCAGCTTCCTGAGTAGCTGGGATTACAGACGCCCGCCACCGTGCCCAGCTATTTTTTGTATTTTTAGTAGAGATGGGGTTTCACCATGTTGGCCAGGCTGGTCTCGACCTCCTGATCTCATGATCCGCCAGCCTCAGCCTCCCAAAGTGCAGGGATTACAGGCTTGACCACTGCACTCAGCCGAGGGCTCCTTTTTCTCTATATATTCTCCAATACTTATTATTGTCTGTTTATTTTGATTATGCCATTTTAACGGGTGAAAAGTGATATTGTGTTGTGTTTTAATTTGAATCTCTGAATGACTAATGATGTTGACAGTGCCTTTTAGCTATTCACACCTTTTGTGAAATGTCTATTTAAATATTTTGGCTATTTGTAAACAAGATTGTTTGCCTTATTATTGACTTGTAAAAGTTCTTTGTATATTCTGAATAGAAGACTTTTATCATAACTATTATTTGCACATTTTTACCGTTATGCAGATTGTCTATTTATTTTCTTAATGACATTTTCTGATGCACAAAGTTTTAAATTTTGACAAAGTCCAATTTGTCAATTTTTTTTCTAATGTATTCTTTTAGCGTCATATCCAAAACACCTTTCATTAACCCAAGGTCATGAAGATTTTCCTCTGTGTTTTCTTCTAATGATCCTATGGTTTCAGTTCCTAAACTAGGTTTTAAATCCATTTGGAATAATTTTTGCATATAGTGTGAGGTGAGGTTTAAAGCTGTTTGATCATTATTTGTCAAAAAGACTATTATTTCCCTACATGTATTGGCACCTCTCTTGAGAATCAATGGCCCTAAGTATAAGGGTTTATTTTACATTTCATTCTATTGATCTGTATGTCTGTCTTTATTCCAATACCACACTCATTGTCTTATTGTGGAATTAGAGTAATTTTTTAAAATCAAGAAGTATGAGTTCTTCCACTTTGTTCCTGTTATGAATTGTTTTGACTGTGCTGAGTCCTTCGCATCAGTTTATAAATTTTAAGATCAGGTTGTTAATTTCTGCAAAAAAAAAAAAAAGTCTGCTGGAGTTTCTATGTCAAATCCACAGATTACTTGGAGGAGAACTGACATCTCAACACTGAGCATTCCAACAAGATCCCTCCACTTACTTAGATCTTTAATTCCCTCAGCAGTACTTTTTACAGTGTCAGTGTACAAGCCTTACACTTTGTTTGCTACGTTAATTCCTGCATTATTATTGTTGTCAATTAAATTTTTTCTCTGTTTCATCTTTAATTTGTTCATTGCTAAGACATAGAAATACAACTACTTTTACATATTGATTTTGTATCACGTAACTTTGCTGAACTCATAATTTTGTGAATTTCCAAGGATTGTCTATACGTATCTCATTTTCCTGCTTGATTACACTGGCTAAAACCTGCAGTACAATGTTAAATAGGGGTGGTGAGATTGAACATCCTGGCCTTGTTTCTTCTTTTCTTTCTTCTTTAGTTATGATGTTAGCTGTAGGTTTTGTAGATGCTTTGATCAGATTAAAGAGGCCCCCTTGGATTCCAGTTTTATTGAGCGTCATCATGAAGGGATGTTGGATTTTGTAAAAATGCTTCATCTATTGAGATGATTGCGTGGTTTTGTCCTTCATTCTATTAGTACAGTGCAATATATTACTTTTCAGTGCAGAGTCACCTTTGCACTACGGAATAAGTCCCACTTGATCATAGTATACAAATCTTTGTATCTGCTGCTGTATTCTGCTTGTTAGTGATTTGTTGAGGATCTGTGCATCTATGTTTGTGAGAAATGTTTGTCCGTAGGTTTTTAAAAAATAATGCCCTTTTTTGCCTCTGACATGCAAATACTATCCTCATAGAACAAGCTGGGAATTGTTCCCTTCTCCTTTATATTCTGGAAGAGTTTATAAAGGGTTAGTATTATTTCTCTAAATGTTTGAGAGAAATCACCAGTGAAACCACCTGGACCTGGGCTTTTTTTGTGAGATTTTAAGGCATTAATTACATTTTTTTACTAGTCAGATTTTCTCGTTCTTCTTGAGTCATTTTTAGTATTTTTGTGGGTATTTTTGTCTTTGAAGAAATTAGTCTGTTCCATCTAAGTTGTCCAATTTGTTGACCTAAATATGTTCATGTTTTTCCACTATAGTCCCTTAATTTTTATAAATTTGATAGTGAAGTCATCTCCTTTCTCATTTTACTAATTTGTCTTTTTTTTTCTTGATCAGTCTAGCTAAAGATTTGTCAGTTTTGTTGAATTTTTAAAAAAACTAATTTTTGCTGGCCGGGCGCGGTGGCTCACGCCTGTAATCCCAGCACTTTGGGAGGCCGAGGCGGGCGGATCCCGAGGTCAGGAGATTGAGACCATCCTGGCTAACACGGTGAAACCCCGTCTCTACTAAAAATACAAAAAATTAGCCGGGCGAGGTGGCGGGCGCCTGTGGTCCGAGCTACTCGGGAGGCTGAGGCGGGAGAATGGCGTGAACCCAGGAGGCGGAGCTTGCAGTGAGCTGAGATCCGGCCACTGCACTCCAGCCTGGGCGACAGAGCGAGACTCCGTCTCAAAAAAAAAAAAAAAAAACTAATTTTTAATTTCACCCACTTTCTCTATTGCTTCTCTGTTATCTATTTCATTGATTTTTCATTCTAATCTTTATTATTTGCTTCTTTCTTCTTGTCTTGAGTTTAGTTTTTTTTCCCAGTTACTGAGTGAAAGCTTCATTTATTGATGTGACATCTTTATTTTCTAATATGTCTTCGTAGCTATAAATTTCCCTCTAAGTATGCATCCCATATGTCTTGATGTGTTTTTTTCATCCCACTTAATATATTTTGTGATTTCTTTCTTGGTCCATGAAAATAAAAGTGTATTAATTTCCAAATATTTGTGGATTTCCCAAATGTGCTTCTTTTATAAATTTCTATTGTGGTAGAAAAAATATTGCATATGATTTTAATACTTTAAAATTTATTGACATTTGCATTTCTTTGATAGTGATGTTGAGCATTTGTTCACATACCTGTTGGTCAGTTGTATGTCTTTTTTTTTTTTTTTTTTTTTTTTTGAGACGGAGTCTCGCTCTGTCGCCCAGGCTGGAGTGCAGTGACGCGATCTAAGCTCACTGCAAGCTCTGCCTCCCGGGTTCAAGCAATTCTCCTGCCTCAGCCTCCCGGGTAGCTGGAGCCACAGGTGCCCACCACCAGCCCGGCTAATTTTTTGTATTTTTAGTAGAGATGAGGCTTCACCGTTTTAGCCAGAATGGTCTCGACCTCCTGACCTCGTGATTCACCTGCCTCGGCCTCCCAAAGTGCTGGGATTATAGGCGTGAGCCGCCACTCCCGGACCCCTTTGCCCACTTTTTAATGGGATTCCTGTTGAGTTTCTTGTTGTATATTCTGGATATTAGTACCCTGTTGAATGAATAATTTGCAAATATTTTCTCCCATTCAACACATTCTCTCTTACTCTGTTATTTCTTTTTGTGTGCAGAAGCTTTTTAGTTTAATTAAGTCCCATTTGTCTATCTTTGTTTTTGTTGTCTGTGCTTTTGAGGTCTTAGTCATAAATTCTTTGCCTAGACCAATGTCCAAAAGAGTTTTTCCTAGGTTTTAGTATTTTTATAGTTCCAGTTCTTACATTTAAGTTTTTAATCCATCTTGAGTTGATGTTTGTATGTGATGAGAGAGAAGGGTCCAGTGTCATTCTTCTGCAACTGGCTCTCCGATTTCCTCAGCACCATATTGAAGAGGGTGTCCTTTCCCCAGTGTAAGTTCTTGCCGGCTTTGTTGAAGATCAGTTGACTGTAAACACCTGGCTTTGTTTCTCAGTTCTCCATTCTGATCCATTGGTCAATGTATCTATTTTTATACAAATATCCTGCTGCTTTGGTTACCAAAAACTTAGAACGGATGATTACATTCATATATCATAAACCCCTTGTGGTTTTCCATTGACTTTAGAAAAATATCCAGATTTTCTCCTCCACCTACAGGGTCTTACGTTACCTGGTCTCTGCCTATCTCTATGCATCTGTTATATAACACATCACTTTACTCAATTAACTCAGATAAGTTACTTTCATTTTCTGAAATTGAAGTCTTATTCTTGACTTAAGCTTTTGCATATGCTATTCTCCTAGACTGGGGCATTCTTGCCTTATGTGATTATTTGGGTCTGAGCTCAAATGTTACCACTTGAAATCTTCTCCAACAATCAAACCTATTTTCCTTTTTTTTTTCTTTCTTCCCCCCTCCCTCCACCCCCACCTCTGAGACGGAGTCTTGCTCTGTCACCCAGAGCTGGAGTGCAATGGTGTGATCTCGGCTCACTGCAACCTCCACCTCCCTGGTTCAAGCAATTCTCCTGTCTCAGCCTCCTGAGTACCTGGGATTACAGCTGCACGCCACCATGTCCAGCTAATTTTTGTATTTTTAGTAGCGACAGGGTTTCACCATGTTGGCCAGGCTGGTCCCGAACTCCTGACCTTGTCATCTGCCCACCTCAGCCTCCCCAAGTGCTGGGATTATAGGCGTGAGCCACCATGCCCTGCCTCAAACCTGCTTTCTACTCCACCTCCACTAAGTCTTTTTATTAAATCATTCTGATGACTTTCTTTATACGTTGCCACCATCTAAATTTACCAGTGGTCATTCTGTGCCTTGGACCACCTGCTGGGCTTGCCAGATAATAGCTGTTTTCATGAGTCCACAGGAAAAATTTATTGTTTTCATCATTTGTCTACTCAGGGTGGCACTCTCAATTTCCGATGGTAATTTTATTACTGCCCTCTCTATTTTATGTGCTGCCTCCTTCTGAAACTGCTCTGGTGTAGACTCTAGAGCTATTTCTATTTACCCTAAACCAACCCCCAACTACTTCAATGGAAATTGTAGTTTATAGTATTCTGTCTCCTAGTTAAGCTGTATGTGTGAGCTATGGGTAATTTTTATTTACTCTTCTTGTTAGCCTATGTGGGTTTTTTGTTTGTTAGTTTTTGGTTTTGGTTTTTTGAGAAGGAGTCTCACTCTGTCATCCAGGCTGGAGTGCAGTGGTGCAATCTCAGCTCACTGCAACCTCTGCCCCCCAGGTTCAAGCGATTCTCCTGCCTCAGCCTCCCAAGTATCTAGGATTACAGGCACCTGCCACCACGCCTGGCTAATTTTTGTATTTTTAGTAGAGACAGGGTTTCACCATCTTGGCCAGGCTAGTCTTGAACTCCTGACCTCATGATCCACTCTCCTCGGCCTCCCAAAATGCTAGGATTACAGGAGTGACCCACTGCGCCCGGCCACCTGTGTGTTTTTTAGAAACATTCAACTTTGCTTTTTTCATCAGCATGACTAAGAAAATAGTAATAGGCCGGGCATAGTGGCTCACGCCTGTAATCCCAGCACTTTGGGAGGCCGAGGCGGGCGGATCAGGAGGTCAGGAGATTGAGACCATCCTGGCTAACACGGTGAAACCCCATCTCTACTAAAAAAAAAAATTAGCCATGCATGGTGGCAGGCGCCTGTAGTCCCAGCTATTCAGGAGGCTGAGGCAGGAGAATGGCGCGAACCCAAGAGGCGGAGCTTGCAGTGAGCAGAGATCACGCCACTGCACTCCAGCCTGGGGGACAGAGCAAGACTCCGTCTTAAAAAGAAAACAAAACAAAACAAAAAAAGAAAATAATAATAATACAGTAGTTATTTTGTATTAATGCTGGAAAGATAATGTAGTTAATGGTAACTGCTTTAAAATATTAGCTATCACTATTATCATCACATAATGCAAAAGGCCTAGCACAGTGGCTTATGGCTGTAATCCCAGTGCTTTCACCTGCTGAGGTGGGAGCATAGCTTGAGGCCAGAAGTTTGCAACATGCCTGGACAACACAGCAAGATCCCTGTCTACACAAAATTTTTTGAATTAGCTAGGTGTGATGGCATGTGCCTGTAGTCCTGGCTACTTGGGAGGCTGAGGCAAGAGGATTGCTTGAGCTGAGAAGTTCAGGGCTGCAGTGATCTATGATTGTACCACTGTGCTCCAGCCTATGACAGAGCAACACCTTATCTCTTAAAAAAAAAAAAAAAAAAAAAGAAGGCCGGGCGTGGTGGCTCAAGCCTGTAATCCCAGCACTTTGGGAGGCTGAGACGGGCGGATCACGAGGTCAGGAGATCGAGACCATCCTGGCTAACATGGTGAAACCCCGTCTCTACTAAAATACAAAAAAAACTAGCCGGGCGCAGTGGCGGGCGCCTGTAGTCCCAGCTGCTAGGGAGGCTGAGGCAGGAGAATGGCGTGAACCCGGGAGGCGGGGCTTGCAGTGAGCTGAGATCCGGCCACTGCACTCCAGCCCGGGCGACAGAGCCAGACTCCGTCTCAAAAAAAAAAAAAAAAAAAAGAATAGTGAAAAGATTTACCATGTGATCAACAGTGATATATTCACTTTTGTGAGAAGAGCAATGGATTTGCATATAGAGGTAACTTCATTTTATTACCAGTTTAGGAGTGTTATGCCCAGACCGTTTATTCCCCGAAGAAGACCACCAGAGTCCAGAGTCAAAGCTAAGCAGCAAGGATCTTTATTACAGGTTCGAACCTGGAACTCTCCCTCGCTCGCGAAACGAGACGGGCAGGAGAGCTCCCCCACTGAGCTCCGAGCAGTGTTATATAGTCTAAGAAAAGTGGGCATAGAGTTATTATACAAATCAGATATATGATTGGCTAGTGTTTGAACAAGGCGTTTTGGCTAACTATGATTGGTTCCCGCCATTTCTGATATTTCGGTTCAACCTTTGAGGCGGGAGAGCAGGTTTATGGCAGCAAGAGTTTATCTTACTTAAACACGTCTTGTGACCTTGCCTCAGAACTTACAAAATCTCTGGTACGTGCAGAAAAACAGGTACTCACAGAACTTACGAAATCTCTGGTATGTGCAAAGATTAGAGAGCAGAACAAAGGGTGTAGCGGGGAGGGCGGGTACACATCTATCTTTGTGTCCTTTCAGGAGAAGTGACACATGCCAAAAAGAAAGAAAGAAAGAAAGAAAAATGTTAGGAAGAAGCTATTAAGAATTCCATTCAAACGGCCGGGCGCGGTGGCTCAAGCCTGTAATCCCAGCACTTTGGGAGGCCGAGATGGGCGGATCACGAGGTCAGGAGATCGAGACCATCCTGGCGAACACGGTGAAACCCCGTCTCTACTAAAAAATACAAAAAACTAGCCGGGCGAGTTGGCGGGCGCCTGTAGTCCCAGCTACTTGGGAGGCTGAGGCAGGAGAATGGCGTGAACCCGGGGGGCGGAGCTTGCAGTGAGCTGAGATCCGGCCACTGCACTCCAGCCCAGGCGACAGAACCAGACTCCGTCTCAAAAAAAAAAAAAAAAAAAAAAAAAAGAATTCCATTCAATTTACTGGTATGATTGGATTGCCATTGCTAGAAAAATTAATAGTTATAAATAATATGAAAAGCTGTCTGGAGAAAAGCTGCAGGGCTTGGTGGCTCACGCCTGTAATCCCAGCACTTTGAGAGGCTGAGGCGGGCGGATCACCAGAGGTCATTAGTTCAAGACCACCCTGGCCATGGTGAAACCCCGTCTCTACTAAAAATACAAAAAATTAGCCAGGCATGGTGATGAGCGCCTGTAATCCCAGCTACTCAGGAGGCTGAGGCAGGAGAATCGCTTGAACCCGGGAGGCGGAGGTTGCAGTGAGCTGAGATCACGCCACTGCACTCCAGCCTGGTGACAGAGTGAGACTCCGTCTCAAAGAAAAAAAAAGAGTTACAAGCCACACTGTGACATTTCTGCCTTACACTTATTTCTGCAGGCTTATTACCTTATTCTGACACCGAACCTTCATGTAAGTGGCCAATTGCTCTTTGCTGACTACTCCCCGAGTGTTTGCTTTTACAAAGTAAGTTGTATCCCACTGATAAGGTGTGGGGAAAAGAAAGAGAGATCAGACTGTTACTGTGTCTATATAGAAAGAAGTAGACATAAGAGACTCCATTTTGTTCTGTATTTGAGATGCTGTTAATCTGTGACCCTACCCCCAACCCTGTCCTTGCAAGAGACATGTGCTGTGGTGACTCAAGGTTTAATGGATTTGGGGCTGTGCAGGGTGTGCTTTGTTACACAAGTGCCTGAAGGCAGCTTGCTGGTTAAAAGTCATCCCCATTCTCTTAATCTCAAGTACCCAGGGACACATACACTGCGGAAGGTCGCAGGGACCTCTGCCTAGGAAAGCTAGGTATTGTCCAAGGTTTCTCCCCATGTGATAGTCTGAAATATGGCCTCGTGGGAAGGGAAAGACCTGATCATCCCCCAGCCTGACACCCGTGAAGGGTCTGTGCTGAGGAGGACTAGTGTAAGAGGAAAGAGGGCCTCTGGGCAGTTGAGATAGAGAAAAGCATCGGTCTCCTGCCCATCCCTGGCCAATGGAGCATCTTGGAGTAAAACCCGATTGTATGTTCTGTTTACTGAGAAAGGAGAAAATCTCCTTAGGGCGAAAGGTGGGACGTGCTAGCGCAATGCTGCTCTTTATGCACTAAAAAGGTTTATGGAGATGCCTGCATATGCATATCAAGGCACAGCACTTTTCCTTAAACTTGTGTCACAGAGATCTTTATTCATATGTCTTACTGCTGACCTTCTCCCTATGAGGATCCTATTATCCTGCCACTTCCCTTTTTCTAAGATGGTAAAGATAATGATCAATAAATACTGAGGGAACTCAGAGACTGGTGCCGGCGCGGGTCCTCTATATGCTGAGCGCCGGTACCCTGGGCCCACCTTTTCTTTCTCTATACTTTGTCTCTGTGTCTCATTTCTTTTCTCAAGTCTCTCGTTCCACCTAACGAGAAACACCCACAGGTGTGGAGGGGCAGGCCATCCCTTCAATAAGGGTGGTTGGAAATCTGCTTTTATATTTGAGAAGCTATGGTTGATGAGGGAAAGTGATATAGTTCGGATATTTGCCCCACCCAAATCTCACATTGAATTGTAATCCCCAGTGGTGGAGATGGGGCCTGATAAGTGGTGACTGAATCATAAGAGCAGATCCCTTATGAATGGCTTGGGCCATCCCTTTGGTGATAAGTGAGCTCTCGTCCTAAGTTCACATAAGATCTGGTAGTTTAAGCCAAGCTTGGTGGCTCACGCCTGTAATCCCAGCACTCTGGGAGGCTGAGGCGGGTGGATCACCTGAGGTCAGGAGTTTGAGAGCAACCTGACCAACATGGTGAAACTCCGTCTCTACTAAAAATACAAAAATTAGCCAGGCATGGTGGCGTGTGCCTGTAATCCCAGCTACTCAGGAGGCTGAGGCAGGAGAATCGCTTGAACCCAGGAGGTGGAGAATGCAGTGAGCCGAGATCACACCATTGCACCCCAGCCTGGGCAACAAGAGCAAAACTCCAACTCAAAAAAAAAAAAAAAAGATCTGGTAGTTTAAAAAGTGTGGGACACCTCCCCACCCACCACTCTCTCTCTCTTGCTCCTGCTTTTGCCACACGATGTGCCAGCTCTCACTTTGCCTTCTGCCATGATTGAAAGCTCCCTGAGGTTTCCCCAGAAGCTGAGCAGATACCATTGCCATGATCTCTGCACAGTCTGCGTAACTGTGAGCCAATTAAACCTCTTTTAAAATAAATTGCCCCGTCTCAGGTATTTATTGCAATTCAAGAAAGGCCTAACATAAAAAATTGGTATCAAGGAGTGGGACATCGCTATAAGACACCTTAAAATGTGGAAGTGATTCCGGAACTCGCCACAGGGCAGAAGTTGGAAGAGTTTCGAGGGCTCAGGAAGGTGAGCGAAAGTTTTCAACTTCTTGGGGACTGGCAAAATGGTTGTGACCAAAATGCTGATAGTGATATGAACAGTGAACTCCAGGCTGACAACGTCTCATATGGAAATAGGAAATTTATTGGGAACTGGAGAAAAGGTCATGCATGTTAGGCCTTAGCAAAGAACCTGCCTGCATTGCATTCATGCCCTTAAGGATCTGTGGAAAAGATTTAGGGTATCCGGTGGAAGGAATTTCTAAGACAGAGAGGAATTTCTGAAAGAGGAGTTCAAGCAGATTGTGGAGCAACCACTTGCTAGAGAAATTTGCATTACTAAAAGGGAGTAAAGTGCTAATATCTGAGAAAATAAGGAAAAGGCCTTAATGGCATTTCAGAGACCTTGGCAGCAGCCCCCCATCATCACAAACCCTGAGGCCTAGCAGGGCTGCATGGTTTCATAGGCCAGGGTCAGGTCATTGCTGTACTGTGAAATCTCAGGACACTGCTACCTGCATCCAGGTGACTGCAGCTCCAGCAAGGGCGTAAAGGGGCCAGGAGTTCAGGCTGCCACTTTGGAGAATGCAAGCCATAAACCTTTATGGCTTTCATGTGGTGTTAAGCCTGCAGGTGCACAGAATGTGAGAGTGATTGAGGCTTGGCAGCCTCCACCTTGATTTCAGAGGATGTATCAAAAAGCCTAGGTGTCCGGGCAGAAGCCTGCTGCAAGGGCAGAACTCTCACAGAGAACCTCTACTAGGGCAGTGACGAGGGAAAATGTGGGATTAGAGTCCCCACACTGAGATTCCACTGGGCACTGTCTAATGGAGCTGTCAGAAGGGGGCCACCATCCTCCAGACCCAAGAATCACAGATCCACCAGCAATTTGCACTCTGTGCCTGGAAAAGTCACAGGCACTCAACTCCTGCCTGCGAGAGCAGCATCTTGAATTGTAATCCCAACACGTCCAGGGAGGGACCTGGTGGGAGGTGATTGGATCATGGAAGCAGTTTCCCCCCTGCTGTTCTGATGATAGTGAGTGAGTTCTCACAAGAGCCCATGGCTTAAAAGTGTTTGGCAGTTCCCACTTACGCTGTCCCTCCTGCCACTAAGTAAGATATACCTTGCTTCCCCTTCACTTTCTGCCATTATTGTGTTTCCTGAGGTCTCTCCAGCCATGCAGAACTGTGAGTCAATTTATAAACTCTTTTGTTTATAAATTACCCAGGCTTAGGTAGTATATTTATAGCAGTGTAAGAGTCGGACTCATACAGGAGCCCGCCTCTCGCACCACTGTGCCCTGGATGTAGGATACGCAGTCAGAGGAGATTGCTTTGGAGCTTTGTGATTTAATGACTGCCCTGCTTGGCTTCAGACTTGTGTGGGGCTTGTAGCCCCGTTTCTTTTGGCCAGATCTTCCCTTTTAGAACAGGAGTGTTTATCCAATGCCTATACCCACCATTGTATCTTGGAAGTAAATAGCTTGTTTTTTATTTTACAGGCTCACTGTTGGAAGGAACTTGCTTTGTCCCAGATGAGACATTGAACTTTGGACTTTTCAGTTAATGCTGCAGTTACAGGCGTGCGCCACCACGCCCAGCTAATTTTGTATTTTTAGTAGAGATGGGGTTTCACCATGTTGGTCAGGCTGGTCTTGAACTCCTGATCTCGTGATCTGCCCACCTCAGCCTCGCGAAGTGCCGGGATTACAGGCGTGAGCCGCCGCGCCCAGCCTGCTTTTATCTTCTTTGATGCCATTGAGGGTTTAACTGTGGTGTGAGCAGCGGTGCAGTGGGGTGTGCGTGTGTCAGCAGAGTTAGGGTACTGGTGGGAGCAGGATGGTGAGACTGCCGGTGGGTGCCAGCAAAGTGGTGCATGGGAGATTGCAGTGGGAAGAGGCTGTGGGTGGGTGGGTGTTCACCGGTAGGGGCCAGTCTGCTGGAGCTCTGTGGCAGTGAGGTATGGTCTGCCTGTAAATGAGCTGTTTTGGCTGCCACTGGAGGGCACCCTAGTTGGGCATCTGTGGCTGTGCTGCAAACGACCACGGCCAGGCAGGGACCCCCAGAAAGGCCAGATTAAGGGAGCAGGGGCACTCAGGTAGACTGGCCTTGTCCCAAGGGCAAGACCACCCGGCTCCTTCCAGGTCTGACAGCTGACAAAGCCAAAGTCACCCAGAGGAGTGTGGTGAGTCCTAGGGGATGGGTGTCCTTGGTTGTACTCCATTGTAGCCATTCCAGTGCCAAACCCTCTGGGTTCTGCAAAGGCTGGAGTCCCTTGCCTGCCACCGCTCCAAACAACTCTCCCTGTCAGCTTGAATGTCCATGGGGTTGTGGGGTTTCCTGCAGCGAGGATTCCGGAGGTCCATGGTAAGAGTGGGTCACTCGTCTGTTTAACTCACCCCTTCCCCAGGAGCCACTGAGGACCAGGAACAAATCCTAGTGCTCACCGGTCCTGGGCAGGGTTCCCGGCTTCCTTCCCCTTGAGCCCAGCGTCTGTATTTTCCCACTGTCCACTCTCAACACCTTCCTTCCAAAGATCTGCTCAGAGTGTGTCAGTTTTCTTGATGGTCTGGTCTCTTGGTGAGAGATGCTCTTCCTGGCCGCATCTAGTCAGCCAGCTTAGCTCCCTCCCCAACTCTTAGATTTCTCCAAACATCACTGTACTGATCTTTAAGGCTCTGGTATTCCTGTTTCCACTTCCTGGTTCTCGAGTGTACTGGTATCTTCCCTACCCTTGCAGGTAACAGGGTGACAGGGCAAAGGCAAAGGAGCGGTAGAGAGTAACTGAGCCGCGGACATGTAGGCACAGAAGACAAAGGCCCGGTGAGATCCTGCAATATTTGCTTCTGATGAGGGCCTCAGGCTGCTTCCACTCAGGGTGGAAGGCAAAGGAGAGCTGGTGTGTAGAGATCACATGGCGAGAGAAAGCAAAAGATGGGGGAGGTGCCAAGCTCTTTTAAACCACCAGGTGTCATTGTTGTTAATCGGAAACAAATTAACTTGTCCCTGGGAAATGAGCAAGAACTCACACTCCCACCACCTAAGGCATTAATCTATTCATCAGGGACCCACCCCCATGACCCAAACCCCTCCCACTAGGTCCCATCTGCAACACTGGGGATCAAATGTCAACATAAGATTTGGAAGGATAAACATTCAAATTGTAGCACATTCCTAAGCAGAAGTACGTACCTGGGTGCACCAAAATTCATGTACTAGAGTATCTGGATCAGTACTAGCTTCCAAATGGTAAATGAACCAAACAGCCGTCAGATAAATAGTATGTGGTTTATTCACACAATGGAATATTATACAACCATGAGAATGAAAAACCATGTACAAATACATGCAACAAAAATCTCACAAACATAATATGGGTGAAAAGAAACCAGATACAAAGAATGCAGAATTCCATTTATGTATCATCCCAAACCAGACAGAACTAATCTATGCTCTTAGAACTCAGGATAGTGGTTTCCCTTGGAGAGGTAGTTAACTGGAAGGGAATCTGATGGGGGGCTTCTGGGGTGCTGATTGTCTGCACGTGTTCCATTTGTGAAAAATCATTGATGTGTTTCTATAGTTACACTTTAATAAAAAGTTAAAATGATTTGCCTCTGTCTGGATACTCAACTCAAAACTGAAAAACAGGCCTCCTTTTCTCAGCCTCTCACTTTGGCTACACTCTTGTACCGCCATTCTCAGCTCCGGCCACTTGCAAATGGTGAGGGTGGGAAGAGAATCCCTCTCGCTGTCTGCAGGCTACACTAGATTTGCTCCAGGTTGAGCTGCTGAAGGAGGCGGCAGCCCATCAAACTGAAATTCAAGTCTTATCTTTGCTTCCTGCCAGTGCACTCGAGGGCTGTCTTGCTCTCTCTAACCCCCTCTTTCAACAAAGCCCCTTACTCAGAAAGAAACACTCCCAGGGAACATCTTCGTAGGTATCACCGTTTTGAACCAAAAGGATGGAGCTCTAATAGTTAACATCTCAAGCTGCAGGTGGTGGATGGGTGGAGTCGTCTGGGCTGACACCCATGGAGGTATATAACAAGCACTTGGAGGGCAGGCCCGACTTGGGGAGGGGGTGTGGAAATCCTGGCTCTCCTTTGGGCAAGTCTGTATCTTCTATGACTCAGTTTCCTCATCATTAAAATGGGAATAATGGTGCTGAGATGTTGTAACAATCAAAATGAGTTACCATAGGTGAAGAATTTAGCGAAGTGACTGACTCAGGTAGGAGACTAATAAACGTGACTTGTCAGCTCGGCTTTGTCCAAGGTATGCTGTCCCCAGAAAAGCACAACCCAGGAGAAGTCCAGGGCGCAGGGGACTTGAGGGCTTGCTCAAGTCTCCACAGCCAAACTGTGCAGAGTACCCTTGGGTGTCCTCAGCGTCCTCAATATCGTGGTGAGGCGCAGGCACTACGGAGTGGGGTGGCTTTAGGCCTACGTGGGAGCAGAGGACAAACTGGGAAGCACAAGAGGGAGAGAAGTGCTGACAGTGCCCCGGGATCCAGTCCCGTCCATATCTGCTAAAGATCATGACAGAAGTGGAGTAGCCTTTGCACTGGTTGCCTTCAAACAATTAGGAATGTTGTTCTGTCCGAGGGCGGGGAATGGAAACTCTTGTCAAGTGTGTAGTGTTTGATACAGCAGCAACTAGGGAGGTTCTAACATCACACACTCACACTTCCTATTTGACCAACAGGCCGTCAAGTACCACAGGCATTTTGGTACAACTTCCATTACTGGGGCCTGGTCCCTGGATTTGGCCTCTATTTTGCAGACCCTAGAGACCCTCTGTGGTGACTGGCTCGAGATAACCCAAATGCACAAGGCCTGAGGTAGACAACAGAAAGTCAGTTTTTCAACAAAAAACAATGTTCGGTAGCTAGAATATTCACACTGGCATTTTCACCGTGCAGGCAGATCTCTACAAGTAACCAAACCTTCATCACAAAGATACTTGAAGAGTACTTGAATACAAATCAAAATGACATAATGGCACTAAGCTAAAGAACAGGTTAGGAAGAAATTCCCGAGTTAACAGAACTGGATACCTGGCCCTCTCGTGGCTGAGCAACCTGTCTGCTTTTCTATGATGCTGACCAATATACTCGCAGCTCTGCTGATTCTCTACTAACATGTGAAGTCAGACAGCGATCGTGCTCCCTCGATTTCCAAGTGTGGGTGGGGGAGCAGGCTGGGAAACTCACTGTGCTGGCAACCTGCCTTTCAGTCATTACGAGAAGGCGTTAACGTAAGTGAGAGTCTCCACCCCGTGTTTTCTCCGGCTGAAGGCCAGTTTCTTTGCGAGTCACCCTGGACCCAGAGAGCCTGGCTGGGTACCGAAGGCACAGGAGGGCCAAGCCGGACGCTGCAGTGGCTCTGCAGAGAGGCCCTCTCACAGAATTGCAATACTTTCCGCAGGTTAGAACACGGCTTCCTCAGAAGTGGTTAAAAACTGCCAGCTCCTCTCCCTGAACACAAGCCACTAGTGCTTTTTCTCAAGTATATCCTGGGCCCAAAGCATTGAACATCAGCAATCTTCGTTCCATCACAATCCAGCCATGGTCCCAGATCAATCAGCGCAATCCCCAGTTCCGTCATCCCACCAATAGCTGGCTGGGTCTTCATTTCTAATTCCATTCTCGGAGGATAAACTGCACGGCAGGTCTGGGAGGGCCTCACTTCACTGAGCTTACGGCAACAGGTGCTCTTTCTGGCCTGATGGTGAAAAGCCACGCCCCCCTCGCAACAGTCACCTAAGTCCTGAGTAGAAAACCGAACATTTCGACTGCAAGGTGGGTCGAGGGAGTCCTACTAGGTCCCTTCCACCTTGGTGGTTGGAGAGGATAGGCAGGGGTGCCATTTCTAGTCCTTTTCCTAACAGTTCTTAAGTCAATGTCCAGAAACTTAATTGTAGCAAGGAGACACGGGCTGGGGGCGGGTGGGGGGTGGTGGAGAAAGAACTGATAAGGCAAGGGACAGGCAAAGCTCAAGGAGGAAGTGACTGAACGCAGTGCCTGCAGACGTGGCTCCAGTGAGCCTCCCCCACACCGGCAACAGTGGGTTCAGTCCCCAGAGCGTCTTCTCAGATCTAATCTCACTCTCTGCTCCTTTCTGTTCACTGAAGGCCTCAGGAACTCTACCCTTCTGTTCTCCCTGCTTTGTATTACCACTGGTTACTCCATCCTTTGCAGGATTCTCCTCTCCCCAAATTACCCATGGCGTGGAAGAGGCTGAAAGAGGCTAAAAGTACATGTATTATTATTACCTGTTGAGACCAGTAAATGCGAACTGAGGAAATAATGATGATGCTTTTCCTGTACCTACCAAGCTATCAATATACTTCCCGGCACTGCCCTCGAATGAAAACGAACCTGTATATGTGACAGGAAGACTTCCTTTCCCCACCTCACCAACACCATTTGCAAACTTTTCCTAGCTAATGAGCCACCAGAGTCAGATGCAGTATTACTTACTTCCCAAACGACTTAAGGCAAAAAGACTTATTTTTGTAAACTGGTAACACTTTGGAGATTCACAGGTTGCAGAAGGAACTGAAATGAGGAAACCCTATTTTCTTGCTAAAAAGCTTGCAACTCTAACACCATGAACGGTTAATAGACATAAACTAATAAAGACACTATGTTTTTAAAACAAGTATTGTGAATTACTACAGAAAGTGATGTTTTTGTAAACCATGGCTTCATAATTTAAAAAACAATACTCAATTGCTCTGCTTCATTCTTGAAGTTTTTCACCACATCTACATCTAAAAACTGGCAAGTTTTCCAAATGGTGGTGTAAAGTAAGGACAACAGTTCACATAGGTACCAGTTTTGGAAAAGCAGTCGATTATACAAGTGACAGTTTTAACAATGGCTCGTATGGTGCTGAGGCTGTCACAGAAGAACAGGTATTGCTTATTTCTGGGCTGAAGTGGGTACACAGCATAGTTGGTGAGAATATGAGAATATTCCTAACGCAGTTCTATCTATAAATTTGGGAAAAATGTTTGCAACACGTTTACACGGGAGGGATTTTCACTAAATTTTGAGAAAAACGACTATGGCGCCATTTGTTCAATGAAGAAAGGTAAATGTGTCTAATCACAATCTTGGTAACTGGAAACATTAATGGCTGTGGTAGTAAATTCTCAAAAGAAAGCCCCCAAATTCCAAAATTCTATGCTGCCACTTAAAATGTTCTAACCAGCTCCTGAATTGTGGCATGTTAATGATTATTTCAAAATGCAATAAATTGCTCAAATTTCAGCCAAGCAACTTTCATGAACATCTGAAATTGAGTTCTAAACTTTTAACTTGAACAATACATATTGAACACTTACATTCAACTGTACAGACCATTAAATCTTGAAAAATGCTGTATCACAAAACCATAGAAATGAACATACTATGAAAATGCTCTCTGACCAATTCTACAACTGCAATAAATTGAATACTGAAGACGCACACAGGACAAATCTGAGCACTGAGGAAAGAGTTTAGTTGCTTTAACAAGTCATATTATATTTGTATGAGCTAAGATCATAGAGGCAAATGGAATTCTTAGAACATTACCTAAAAATAGATTTTTAAAGACAGAGGTCCCAATTCATTCTTATATACACATGCAAAAGTTCATCTGTCACAGACAGCAAATGCTGAATTTCTGCACTGCAGTTTCTGGCAGCATCCTGCACATTTAGAATTAAAATCAACAGACAGAGAAATGTCAAATATATCGAGATGAGTTGTTCACATCCGTGCAGGGCAGAACATGGCCCCTCTGGGACTACTGCCTGTGCTCACTGCTGTTTCTCAAAGGCAAACACCAAGTAAATACCTAAAAAGGAAATAAATAAGAGTTTAGTTTCTCATATGATTACAATAAATAAAACAATCTGTCTTGTTCATAATTTGGGGAAAATTCTTAGGCTCTCAAGCAGCTTCTGAAGAGGAAAATCCCCGTAAATTCTAAGAGTTCCTCTATTATTTGAATCATTTTTAGGCAGACATGGGATGGTATTTGTTTACTTTAAAACAATTATCTACTTACTATAATACTCAGTGATACAGGAGCCCATGGGAAAACCAGTTCAACAGCTCTAAAAATCAGTTTAAGGTAAGAAAAATCAAAGTATAACTAAACTAAAAGTATAACAAATTAAAATTATAAATTAAATTTTAAATTAAAAGTATAACAAAGAAAACTAGAATTAAAATATTAAAGCTATTTTATAAAAGTAGAATTAAAGGAACATACATGTTAACAATTCACCCAATGACTGTGTTGTAGGGCCTTGTGAAGAAAGTGCGCCTAAAGCTCTATGACAATTAATACTTACAGACACTACTTCTATTTCTGCATGTACTGGCCCCAAGAGCTCTCTCCCTGAAATAAGGTTTCCTGCTTCGACTCAAAAGACAGCTAAATGAATTTACGATTCCTTGTTCTGAATCAAGTTGAAACCTATTAAAGGCATACTTAACTGTATTTAGCTTCACAGACTGGTTTTTTTTTTTTTTTTACAAATTGTAGGTCTGTGGCAATACCATGCCAAGCAAGTCTACTGGCACCATTTTTCCAGCAGCACATGCTTGCTTCAGGTTTTTATATCACATTATGGTAATTCTTGCATTATTTCCAGCTTTTCCATTATTATCTGTCATGACGATCTGTAATCAGTGATCTTTGCTGTTATTATTATAATTGTTTTGGTGTGCCACAAACTTTACAGAAGTGCCTTTGTAAGATGGAGAACTCCGAAATGTCATGAGTGCTCTGACTGCTCCACTAATTAGCTGTTCCCCCATCTCTCACCCTCCCTCTCCTCGGCCTCTCTGTTTTGGAGATCCAACAATATTGAAACAAGGCCAGTTAATAACCCTACGACGGTCTCTACATGTTCCAGTGAAACGAACACTTGCACATCTCTCACTTTAAATCAGAAGCTAGAAATGATTAAGCTTAAGTGAAGAAGGCATGTCAAAAGCTAAAATAGGCAAAAAGCTAGGCTTGAAATCAGCTGTTATGAATGCAAAGGAAAAGTTCTTAAAATAAAAGTCTACTCCAATAAACACACTGGAATAACAAAGCAAACAGCCTTACTGCTGATTTTCAGAAAAAGTCTGAGTGGTGTGCAAAGAAGGTCAACCAGTCACAACATTCCCTTTATCCAAAGCCTAATTCAGAGGCCCTAACTCGCTTCAATTCTACGAAGGATGAGAGAGGTGAGGAAACTGCACAAGAAAAGTCTGAAACTAGAAGTTGGTTCAGGAGGTTGAAGGAAAGCAGCCACCTTCATAATGTAAAAGTACAAGATGATGCAGCAAGTGCTGATGTAGAAGCTGCAGCAAGTTATGCAGAAGATCTGGCTAAGATCGCTGATGAAGGTGGCTACATTACGCTAAGATCACTATGAAGGTGGCTACATTAACTAAGCTAAGATCACTATGAACGTGGCTACATTAACTACGCTAAGATCACTATGAAGGTGGCTACATTAACTACGCTAAGATCACTATGAAGGTGGCTACATTAACTAAGCAAGATCTTCAGTGGAGACGAGACAGCTTCTATTAGAAGATGCCATTGAGGACTTTCATAGCGAGAGAGGTCAACACCTGGTTTCAAAGCTTCAAAAGACAGGGTGACTCTCCCGTCAGAGGCTAGTGCTGCTGGCGACTTTAAGGTGAAGCCAATGCTCATTTATCCTTCCAAAAATCCTGAGGCCCTTCAGAATTATGTAGAATCTGCTCTGCTCATGCTCTATAAATGGAACAAAGCCTGGATGACAGCATATCTGTTCATGGTTTACTGAGTATTTTAAGCCCACTGTTGAGACCTACTGCTCAGAAAAAGAAAATTCTTTTAAAAATATTACTACTCATTGGCAATGTACCTGGTCACCCAGGAGGTCTGATGAAGATGTACAAGGAGATTAATGTTATTTTCATGCCTGCTGATACAACATCCATTCTGCAGCCCATGATCAAGGGGTGATTTTCATTTTTAAGTCTTCTTATTTAAGAAATACATTTTGGGCCGGGTGCGGTGGCTCACGCCTGTAATCCCAGCACTTTGGGAGGCCGAGGCGGGCGGATCACAAGGTCAGGAGATCGAGACCATGGTGAAACCCCGTCTCTACTAAAAATAGAAAAAATTAGCCGGGCGCAGTGGCGGGCGCCTGTAGTCCCAGCTACTCAGGAGGCTGAGGCAGGAGAACGGCGTGAACCCGGGAGGTGGAGCTTGCAGTGAGCCGAGATTGTGCCACTGCACTCCAGCCTGGGCGACAGAGCAAGACTCCGTCTCAAAAA
>NC_037686.1:91856-109734 GCF_003255815.1 Theropithecus gelada
CCCAGGCTGGAGTGCAGTGGCCGGATCTCAGCTCACTGCAAGCTCCGCCTCCCGGGTTCACGCCATTCTCCTGCCTCAGCCTCCCGAGTAGCTGGGACTACAGGCGCCCGCCGCCTCGCCCGGCTAATTTTCTGTATTTTTTAGTGGAGACAGGGTTTCACCGTGTTAGCCAGGGTGGTCTCGATCTCCTGACCTCGTGATCCGCCCGCCTCGGCCTCCCAAAGTGCTGGGATTACAGGCGTGAGCCACCGTGCCCGGCCATTCTAGATGTCATTAAGAATGTTCATGCTTCATGGGATGAGGTCAAAATAACAACATGAACAGGAGTTTAGAAGAACTGGATTCCAATCCTCATGCATGACTTCAAGGGGTCCAACACATCAGTGGAGGAAGTAGCTGTAGATGGGATGGCAACAGCAAGAGAACTAGAATTATAAATGGAGCCTGCAGATGTGACTGAATTGCTCCAATCTTATGATCAAACTTGAACAAATGAGGAGTTGCTTCTTATGGATGAGCTTGAGATAGAATCTGCTTCTGGTAAACACCCTGGGAACATTGTTGAAATGACAACAGAGGATTTAGAATATTAACATTACAAAATCTTAGTTGATAAAGCACCAGTAGAGGTTTCAGAGGAGTGACTCCAATTTAGAAATAAGTTCTACAGTGGGTAAAATGCTATGAAGCAGCATTGCATGCTACTGAGAAATCTTCTGTGAAAGACGGTCAATCAATGAGGCAAACTTCACTGTCTTAACTGCCACAGCCACACCAATCTTCAGCAACCACCATCCACTGAGAGTATTTCTGTCATCGAGGAAAGACCCTCCCTTCACCAGCAGAAAAGAGTTGGATTCACTGAAGGTTCAGATGATCTTTAGCATTTTTTACCAATGAAGCATTTTTAAATTAAGGTACGTATACTGTTTTCAAACACTACTGCACACTTAACAGACCACAGTAAGTGTAAACATAACTTTTATATGCACTGGGAGATCAAAAAATCTGAGTGACTTGCTTTACTGTGGTGGTCTACAACTAACAAGGTATGCCTGTACATCTTCTAATAAAATACCAATAGATTTTAGGGCAAGAAAATACCTGAAAAGGTGACAAATCCTGAAAACATCACAAGGATGTTCGGGGCACGTGCTAGGATACTCAACCGTGAGTCAAGATCAAGTCCATCTAAGCTGGAGGCCTCACTCCTTGAGATGACTTCCGAAGGGAGGGTAGATGAACACAGCTAACTGCCTGATGGCCTCCCAAGACTCCAGCTTCTTGCTCTTCCAACCCAACTTGTACAGGAATACCATGGCAGTTTTTCCAAAATACTACTTTGGTCCTGCTACTATCTGCTCCTTATTTACCGGTTTCCAATTTCCTTTAGTTGAAATGAAATGTGGCTAGCAGCACAGTGATAGGACAGAAAGCAGGCAGGTGTTCATCAAGTCTGCTGCTCCTGCCAGAAGGTAAGGAGAAACGCAGTCCCCAGCACTTGTAGCACATCAGTGTGCACAGCACGTCAGCACTCACAGCTGGCTACTATCACTCATGCTGTCCCCCACTCTGTGTGGCCTTTGTGCAGTCCAGCCTTGCCAAATCCCACCTCCCACAGGCCCATACCAATTGCAAACAACCCCTCAGTGCTGTTCTCTCCTCATTTAGGGTCATCTGAAACCACTAACATGCTAGAGTCTGATTTTCAATACATAGTAACTTTCTTTCTAACTCGAAACTCCTAAAAAGTTCCACTTACTGTATAAAATGCCTTCTATGCAGGCATTTCAATTGGGATTTAAAAAATCAAATCGTGAACCACTTGCACTTCCAGAAACCAATCAACAGCGACTCTCTCCTTTCTCGTTTAAAGCCATCTTCTAGAGGAGCAGCAGCTCTGATGGTAGCTCAATGATCAGACCAGCAGAAGTCTAAAATATAGCTTGGGCCTTTTAGACTCGTGATGGCATGCAAGATACGCTCAACCCACGAAGCCCTCTAGCTTAGAACAGTGCAATTCATCGAAGAGCCAAACAATCCCGCGGTGCTACACTCTAGGTGCAATTTGGCCACTGCTCTCTTCACGTGTCCAGCCCATCTCTTCCAATTGTCTGGGGCCATCTAATTTTTCATTTGTACATGATGACTGAAGTTCAGACAAATAGGCAATATAAAAATACAGTTCTAAGCCACAGCCAGTAGCACCATCATGATGACTCGTGATCAAAATTTACACCCTACTTTGGGACTAGCAGGATGTCTAAGACAGGTAACCAGTCTCCACTGAGGGAAAAAGTAATAAAATCCATAGTTTATGCACACGCTCACTAGTGTGTCAAACACGATCGCATGTGTATAACACCCTCCAGTCCCAGTTCTAGTAATAGTACCAATGTTCAGAGACACATAGCCTCAAAATACTGGTCTTGTTTACTCCTTTGCTTTTCTTCTCTATCCAACTCAGGAAGTCTTACTAAATTTTCCTTCTGCCAGGCTTCCACAAAACCACGGTTAAGATGACAGATCACTTAGGTAAGCTAATCACAGGTGAGCTCTGTGATCTTAGCAGTTTAGTTTTCTCATCTGTGAAAGGAGATATAATACTCATAAAGTCATTGTGAGGATTTGAGTTACAACATGTTAGTATAAGGATTAAAGTTACACGCACCTGCACGTGTTCAACACTCAGTAATATCAATATTATTATTACCTCCCAGATTTAATTAGTTTTCATTAAGCTCTCCTTCACCTTTGTTCCCCACTATAGTAACATTAGCACTTAAAAGTCTGCCTAGTAGTATATTTATTTGTGTCTGTTACTTCCATTACAGTGTAGATTTATAGAAGGTAGAGATTTAACATCTTTATTTTACTTTACCTTTCACAGAACTTCATGTAAATCAATAATGTTTATCAAATGGATTGTCCTTAGTGACCACTTGTGCCCAACATCATCAACCACCATGTAAGGGGATTCCTGCGGTAACAGCGAGGCTCTGCGACCCGACTTCCTCACACCCACCGCTGAAGAACCACCGGCCTTCACAGATTTGCTGTGCTTCTGGCTTCTCTTCTGAACACAGGAACTTCACTTCAGAGTATCTCTGCACCACGTTTGCCCCCTATCGTGCACACCTGTAACGCGTCCTGCTCACGGATGTTTCACTGAACGTTCTAGTATTATTACGCCTTCACGGTCACATCAGAGTGGCCAAATAAAAAGAAAAAGGCATGCAAGTATTCTATAAGCCAAAAATTCCACTAGAAATCTGAGGTAAACACTTCAAAAAGAGATGGCTACTTAGTAACAAATAGGCAATGAGATTGTTTACACGTGCTCACAAAAGTTTACGCTGATGAAGACCCTATGTACAGTGTATCTTCTCTTGGCACTACACAGTTGTGCAAGAAACCAAGATTAGACATATATAGAGATATAGGTATTTGTGTGTGCGTGTAAACACAAACACAACCTAAAATGTGTCAGAAAAACTCAAAGTTTTCAGATTTTATTTTGAGACAGTCTCACTGTGTCGCCCAGACTGGAGTGCAGTGGTGTGATCACAGCTCACTGCAGCCTTGAGGATCAAGCAGTCCTCCCACCTCAGCCTCCTGAGTAGCTGGACCACAGGCACAGGCCACTACACCTGGCTAATTTTTTTGTATTTTTGGTAGAGACAAGCATTCGCCATGTTGCCCAGACTGGTCTCAACTCCTGGGCTCGAGGAATCTGGCTGTCTCGGCATCCCAAAATACTGACTTCTGGTGTGAGCCACAGCACCCAGCCTTTCTGCAGGTTTTAATGATCACTTTGAAACAGGAACTTTGACATTATCAGTTAATCTATGCTGATCATATACTCACTTGTAGCTTCCCATTCTGATTTACTTAAGGTTCCCTAAAATTACAAAAGAGAAAAAGAAAATTTTAGATTCAATATGGAAGTAAACATATGCTTATTTCTAAATAACCAGCACAGATGTCCAAAAGACCCTAACTTCATTGTAAATACACATTCAATTCACTCCTATAATGTGATTTGAGCATATAAAAGAAATCAGTGAGATTAACTTTGAAAGCCATCTTCTCACACTTTTACCCTCCTGCCAAATTCTCTAACTTGCAAATTCTCAAAGACTGAATGTATGTGAAGAGGGAATAGTGTGTGAGTGTGTGTGTGTGTGTGTAACTGGAAAATGCATCTATCTAATATTCTTAATCTGGAAAATGAAAAAACAAAAAAGGCCTATCTTGAAACAATAAACAGCACTGGTGGAAAAAATACAATTTTCGTGTTTTTTTCAAAGGAATAACAAAATAAAGTATATATTACACAAAGGAAATAAATTACATTTATGTAGCTATCAAAATATTAAAGATATGTGTTGCTTTGCACACACCATTAACTATAATAACAAGATCTAGTGGCAGTTCTAGTGATGTCATTTTTCCAGACATGATAAATGAAAATAATATTCTAAGATATTGGCAAAAATGTGCTATGAAAATATCTGTAATTTCCACTGATGACAAAGCCATAGTAGCAGCTAATATCACTGTGGTACTATTGTAGTAATTATTTTTAAAAACTTTTACACAGAAATTAGTGTAAGTTAAGATGTAATTTTTTCCCATTTAAATTCCTGGACCCCTGAATTCTATGTATGAAATGCTGTGATTCATTGGTGCCTACATTAGCAGGGAACTTGCACACCAAGCCTGTAATGTTTTCACTATCTTCACTGCCTTAGATATAGCACTCCATCTCAGTCCATTGAATTGAATTTTATTCCATATTCTGTGGTTATAACAAGTCAACATCGCTTAGGGGAAACAACTGATTTGTAAGTCAATGAGCGCAAGTATTGTAAGCAAGTGAAATAATTTCCTATGTCTCCATATAAGGCACGTTCTTTTTCTCATTCTCTATAAAATACTTTCAAAAATTAAAACTTACCAAAGGTAACTTTACTTGACTGTTCTTCATGTACTTGGCTGCATGTTCATAGTCATCCACCCTCTCAGAGACAAGTTTAGAACTCTCATTTGCAGGGTATGGCTGGGGAAACAAATGAAAGTCCTAGTTACAATAACACATTGAGGCCGGGCGCGGTGGCTCAAGCCTGTAATCCCAGCACTTTGGGAGGCCGAGACGGGCGGATCACAAGGTCAGGAGATCGAGACCATCCTGGCTAACACGGTGAAACCCCGTCTCTACTAAAAAAATACAAAAAACTAGCCGGGCGAAGTGGCTGGCGCCTGTGGTCCCAGCTACTCGGGAGGCTGAGGCAGGAGAATGGCGTGAACCCGGGAGGTGGAGCTTGCAGTGAGCTGAGATCCGGCCACCGCACTCCAGCCTGGGCGACAGAGCCAGACTCAGTCTCAAAAAAAAAAAAAAAAAAAAACCAATAACACATTGAAATTTAAAATTCAGAATTAAACACGCTAAATCACTGAAATAACATAATTAGAATAATCCATAAGTACTACTGCAGGAATACAAACTACACATACTTTTGAAATATGAAAAAAAATAAAGGAAGAATCCTCTCTTAAACCAATTTTTTAAAAAAATTATACTTTAAGTTCTAGGTTACATGTGTAAAACGCGCAGGTTTGTTACATAGGTATAGATGCGCCATGTTGGTTTCCTGCACCCAACTCATCATTTACATTAGGTATTTCTCCTAACGCTATCCCTCCCCTAGGCCCCCACCCCATGACAGGCCCCAGTGTGTGATGTTCCCTGCCCTGTGCCCACGTGATCTCACTGTTTGACTCCTACCTATAAGTGAGAACATGTGTTTGGTTTTTTGTCCTTGTGTTAGTTTGCTCAGAATGATGGTTTCCAGCTTCACCCACGTCCCTGCAAAGGACATGAACTCATCCTTTTTTATGGCTGCATAGTATTCCACGGTGTGTATGTGCCACATTTTCTTAATCCAGTCTATCACTGATGGACATCTGGGTTGGTTCCATGTCTCTGCTATTGTGAATAGTGCCACAATAAACATACGTGTGCATGTGTCTTTATAGTAGCATGATTTATAATCTTCTGGGTATATACCCAGTAATGGGATCACTGGGTCAAATGGTATTTCTAGTTCTAGATCCTTGAGGAACTGCCACACTGTCTTCCACAATGGTTGAACTAGTTTACACTCCCACCAACACTGTAAAAGCATTCCTATTTCTCCACATCCTCTCCAGCACCTGTTGCTTACTGAATTTTTAACGATCACCATTCTAACTGGCGTGAGATGGTATCTCATTGTGGTTTTGATTTGCATTTCTCTGATGACCAGTGAAGATGAGCATTTTTTCATGTGTCCGTTGGCTGCATAAATGTCTTCTTTTGAGAAGTGTCTGTTCATATCCTTTCTCCACTTTTTGATTTTTTTTTTTCTTGTAAATTTGTTTAAGTTCTTTGTAGATTCTGGATATTTAGCCCTTTGTCAGACGGGTAGATGGCAAAAATATTCTCCCATTCTGTAGGGTGCCTCTTCACTTTGATGATAGTTTCTTTTGCTGTGCAGAAGCACATCTAATTTAGTTTAATTAGACCCCATTTGTCTTTTGGCTTCTGTTGCCCAGGCTGGAGTGCAGTGGCGTGAACTCAGCTCGCTGCAAGCTCCACCTCCCGGGTTCACGCCATTCTCCTACCTCAGCCTCCCGAGTAGCTGGGACTGCAGGCGCCCGCGATCACGCCTGGCTAATTTTTTTTTGTATTTTTTAGTAGAGACGGAGTTTCACCATGTTAGCCAGGATGGTCTCAATCTCTTGACCTCATGATCCGCTTGCCTCGGCCTCCCAAAGTGCTGGGATTACAGGCGTGAGCCACCGCGCCCAGCCTGCTTTTGCTGTTTTAGTCATGAAGTCTTTGCCCATGCCTATGTCCTGAATGGTATTGCCTAGGATTTTTTCTAGGGTTGATATGGTTTTAGGTCTTACATGTAAATCTTTAATCCATCTTGAGTTAATTTTTGTATAAGGTGTAAAGAAGGGATCCAGTTTCAGCTTTCTACATGTGGCTCGCCAGTTTTCCCACACCATTTATTAAATAGGGAATCCTTTCCCCATTGCTTGTTTTTATCAGGTTTATCAAAGAAGATCAGATGTAAACCAGCAATTTTTTTTTTTTTTTTTTTTTTTTTGAGACAGAGTCTTGCTCTGTCCCCTAGGCTGTATTGCAGTGGCAGGATCTCCACTTACTGTAACCTTGGCCTCTCGAGCTCAAGTGATCCTCTACCTCAGCCTCCTGGGTAGCTGGGACTACACGCACAAGCCACCATGCTGGCTAATTAAAAAAAACTTTTTTGTAGGGACAAGGTCTCAGTATGTTGCCCAGGCTTCAGTTAAATTCCTGGTCTCAAAGAATTCTCCTACCTCAGTCTCCCGAAGTGCTGAGATCACAGGTGTGAACCAATACATCCAGTCTTACGGTCAACTTTTATCACAATCTTAGGATATTCACAGCTGGAAGAAGCTACATAATTTAATCACCATCAAGAACCATTTAGCAGCAAACACTTGCAACTTCTCTATTGTTGGCCAAAGGCTTTGTATATATAAATACAGAGCTTAAAGATGTCATAAAAAGAGCTAAATATTAAAATGATGGCGATTTAATAGCCATGAAAAGCATAAATAGCAATTACAAATAATACAAATAAAAAAGTCAAGTCAACAGAGAACCCTGTTTAATAATCTAGCCTCCAAATTACAGACATTTCCCACATTTACATAAGACTATGGAAACGGGTCAGAAAAACATGCTGTGTTTTTAAGGGTATGCTGGCCAAATGTTTATCCAAATTACTTCAAGTGCTATTTTTAATCCATTTTAAGTGATATCCCTTTATAGTATCTGAATTTTGCCTTTTAATAGATGTGAATCAGGCCTGGCTGGGTGGCTCATGCTGTAACTCCAGCACTTTGGGAGGCTGAGGCAGGCAGATCACTTGAGCTGAGGGGTTCGAGACTAGCCTGGGCCAACATGTCAACATCCTGTCTCTACATAAAATACAAAAAGTAGCCAGGTGTGGTGGCACATGCCTGTAGTCCCAGCTACTCAGAAGGCTGAGGTTGCCTTCTGAGTATCACTGAGGCCGGGGTTGGGGGAGGCGGGCGGGGGGGGTGGGTGGGGTGGTGGTGGTTGTGGGGAGGGGTTACAGTGTGCCAAGATGGTGCCAGTGCACTCCAGCTTGGATGACAGAGCGAGACTCTGTCTCCCCCACTCCCCTACCAAAAAACAAACCAGATACATGTAAATCAAAACACAATAAATTACATAAAACATTTAATAGAACCATGTACTCTACAAAGTTTATATTTTTTAATAATTCATTTATAATTCTTTGTCTTACAGCAACAAACCAGCTAGAAAGGAAGCACTGTAAACTTACAACTCCCTAATAAACTTTTAAGAAAGGATCTATGAACATCTGCTGTGCAGTCTTCTTTGTCTCTTTTTTTAATAAACATCCTGTGGCAAGTTCAGGCATTAGAAATTAACCCATTTATCTGCTGTTTTAAAAGTATTCGGCTATTTAGGACTGCTGTATCTTTAGCATAAGCCACTTTACTTTGTATCACATCCCAGCACAGGGCTGTAAGAAAGAACACAGACTATCAATCAGGTTTTTGGAACTTTAATTCTACATGTTGTAGTTTTACCATATCACAAAGCCTCAGAACTTCATTTCTAAATGCCTGCCAAACTATTTTGTTGTACACTTGTTCTTTAACTTATCCTCCATGTGATTATCTGCTTATCACTGGACACCCAGTTTCTCTTCTCTACCGATCATTTTGAAAGACCAACCAATACACGATTATAAAGCTGCAAAACATCGTTATTTTTTAAAATTTATTTTTTGAGACAGAGTTTCAGTTTTGTCACCCAGGCTGGAGTGCAGTGACATGATCTTCGCTTACTGCAACCTCCACCTCCCGGGTTCAAGTGATTCTCCTGCCTCAGCCTCCCGAGTAGCTGGGATTACAGGTGTGCACCACCACATCTGGCTAATTTTGTATTTTTAGTAGAGATGGAGTTTTACCATGTTGGCCAGGCTGCTCTACAACTCCTGACCTCGGGTGATCTGCCCGCCTCGGCCTCCCAAAGTGCTGGGGTCACAGGCATGAGCCGCCGCGCTGGGCCCAAAACTTATTAAAACATATATATCTTAGTGTCTCCTCTAAAAGCAGTTACTTTTCCACAAGTGTCCCTAGAATATTTTGCTGGTGGAAAAAAAAGAAAACAGGTGTCAGGACCTAGAGTTCCACGGCCTACATCTTTTCATTCTTTCTTCTCTCTGTTCCAATGCTCCAGGACAGCAGAAAAGTTGTACTGGTTCTAGCGCTGCACCCAGACGAAAGCTGGATGCTTCAGGAAAAGACTTTTTGTGGCAAATATCAAGACACAGATCCATTTAAACCTCTGACCTGGTCAAAAGCAGTGGCCTCTGACTGCTCTTTCCACCTCTGGTCTGATCTCAAAGTCCCTCCAAACCGTCCCCCATTATGCCACCCAAGTAGCGTCCTAACTCTTATCTGGGCATGTCCTTTCCTGCTCCCAGTCCTTTACACGCCCACCAGAGTGACTTGGTCAAGAAGTAGGAAAACCAAAGGACATTTCAAACTACATGCTATTACTGCTTCTGTCCGCAGACCTAGCCATGGTAACAGGTCATATCCCCAAGTGCAGCACTGGGAGAGACGGAAGACTGCTGAAGAACTGTGAAAGCCATTAGTACTAGTTCCTCAAACATCCCCTGTGCACTCAGGTTTCTCTGCCTGTCCTCTACCAGTCTTCTTCCTTCCCAAAAGGCCCTTATATATACTCACTGCACTTGGAATGCTTCTTCAATACTTCAGTCCAGTTCCCATCATGGACTGCATAATTCACTGAAATAACATGCCATAAAATTCTTGTTATCCCATACCCTACTATACCTAAGTGCATTTTGACATAAATTACACAAGTGAATTCATCACCCATATGCTAAGAGAAAAGCTAAATAATTGACCACTGTCACGCAAAGCACCATCAAATAAAGGCGATATGCTAAAGGTATGCTGTGTATGTGGGACAGGGGGACTTATCCACACATGGTTTGCTAGTTTTCTCCTCTTCCTCAAGACAAACAAAACAAGCCTCCCTTCCTAATATAAAGCCAGTAAAAACATTCTTAGACCTAAAGTATAGCAAATACAACTAATAAGGAATATAACATTTTACTGATTATGTCTCTTCAAAGACAATTTAGAATTTATAGAAGGTTTTCCCACTCAACATTGTGGGAGTGGCTGGGTGCAGGTGCAACCTCAACATTGTGGGAGTGGCTGGGTGCAGGTGCAACTTCAACAGGAGACTTTTGTTTGAGTATCATCTAAAAACTGAAGACCATCGAAAGGTTAGTATGGCCTTGAGCAAGTCATTGATCCTCTGAGCCTCAGGCTGCCTACTAAAAAAAAGTGAAAAGTGGCCAGGTGCAGTGGTTCACACCTGTAATCCCAGTACTTTGGGAGGCCAAGGTGGGAAGATCGCTTGATGAGGTCAGGAGTTTGAGACCAGCCTGGGCAACACGGCAAAACCTCATCAGTACAAAAAGTTTAAAACTGAGCCAGGTGTGGTGACACAAGCTTGTAGTCAGTTACTCAGGAGGCTGAGGTGGGAGGATCACCTTCCAGAGGGTGAAGGCCTCAGTGAGCTGTGATTGCATCACTGCACTCCAGCCTGGGCAACGGTGTGAGATCCTGTCATTAAAAAAAAAAAAAAAAAAAAAAGAATAGGAAAAATAAAGGAAAAGTTACCGTTCTGCCTACTTCATGGAGGTAATTAGAGCACGCTTAAAGTACCTAAACTGCATCAACTCTCTAAAGAAGTTTAATGTCCACTTGATGAATATAATTCTACTGATCAATAATAAAAATGCTCACTAAATATTTTAGGTCTGTCCAACCAGACATTGTCTGATAAGCAGAAAAAGGAAAAACAATCAATGGCTATGTGCTTGAAGCTTATACAGATACCTTCATTGCTGCATTAGGTCAGGAGAGGTCTCAGCAACAACACAGTCTAAAAGACTGGAGCCTGCTAAAGAATTACCACACAACAAAATTATGTACAGTGTGAGCTCCTCTGGACACTGGCCAGGAAGGTTCTAAATTACTGTTGTAACCAAAAGGCATTGTTGTAAAGAACGGGTTCTCAACCTGGGGCAATTCCGCCCATGAGGGGACATTTGGCCATGTCTGGAGAGTTTTCTGGTGATCATAACTGGGGACAAGAGTGTTACTGGAAGGCATCTAGTGGGCAGAAGCCAAGAATGCTACTGAATATCCTACAATGCACAGCATCCCACAGCAAGGAAATATCCAGAAGAAAATGTCAACAGTCCTGAGGTTGAGAAATCCTATTTTAAAGCAGTACTATCTAGAAAACAGAATTTGGTAACAGCAGTATTCGTTCTTTCATCAAGCATTTACTGAGCATTCACCACGCAGTTTCTGTATCAAGCTCTGTCCTAAGTGCTGAAGAGCGTAATACATGTAACTACTTCATGATCAGATGGCCTTGCAAGGATGTCAACAACAGCCGAACAAGTTCACCATGACTGGAATTTTTACATCTTCTCTAAATACTCACCTCCAAGGCCTGCATTCGTTTTAACAGCATTTTATTTTCATTGTTCTTAATCTTTTCTTCGTAGAATTCCAGAAATGTTTTTTTGTAGACTAGTTTCATATTGTATTTCTTTGCCATTCTGTCCAAAAAAAGACACTTAATGAAAAAGCTTCTGCATGTTTATAATTTCTCAACTTACTTTTGCACAGCAGTGACATCTTCCGGACTTAACTAAAGAAGCTACCATTTCCTCGATAAATTCACAATACAGTAATACAAAATGAAGCAAGAGTAACATATCACACCTAAAAGAAACATGCATTCGAAATCGCAGGGGGTTTCAGAGAGCTCTACTGGTATGACACATAGGTCAGGAAGCAAATGGTCAGCTGTGGAAGGAAGCTGTGGAGCTGTGAGATGGGGAAGAAGTAGTGTAGGAAACACTTTTCTACTGATTCCATTCTACTTTACTTGATCTCTCACAGCTGCACTGAACACAGCCGCCGACTTTTCTTAAAGATTCACTTTCATCTCTTGACTTCTCTGGCAAGATACACTATTAATTTTTCCCCTACATCGTGGACTGCTTCTTCACAGGTTTTTTTTTTTTTCCTTTTTACTTGCAGGTTTCTGTTTTTTACCCAACTTCTAAACTTCAAGGTTCTGAAGAGTACAGTCCACAGTCCCACTCACTTCCACCCCACAGCTATCGGTAGTTCAGCTCTCTCTCATCACTCATGGATTCTACCGCTTATTAGAAATCTTCACCTGCATGTGTCACTGGCACTCTCTAACTTCCCATATCTAAGGCTGAACATCATTACTCTTTTTCTGCCAATCTGAGCCACTTCACTAAATCCATCTAGTGATCCATGCCATCTCCCCCTTTTGCCCGCTGTGCTCAATATACATCACTAAGTCCTTTCTATTTTACCTAGAAAACATCAATTTCAAATAGGTCAGCTTCTTACCTCCTGCATTTGGCACCATCCTGCTGCTTCAGTCGCCATCACCACTCAGTGGTACCAGTCCATAAACTCACTTTGCTTGTCCCCTGCTTCCATTCTTACTCTCCCTCAATGAATTTTCCAATCGCAGCCAGATTAAGCTTCAGAAATGCGGACCTGAGTCATGTCTCTACCCTCCTTAACACCCTCCACGGGGCTCCAGTGCACGCAGGACACAGAACATGGTCTCTAAGACATGCATCTGTAAAGGAATGCTGCCTCGTTTTGGGACACCCCCACTATCGGTCACGATGGGCCTTCTTTCAACATCCTGGACTAGCCTAGCCTTCCCACTGCAGGGCCCTCACACACACTGTCCTCGTGTCAGGAGCATTCTTCCCTCCAGTCCTCAGCTGCCCACCTACTTTTCCATCCTTTAGATCCTGACTCAAACATTGCTTCTTTACAGGTATCCTCCTTAAATCTTCTATTATATTAGGTCCCTCCATTAGACTCTCAGGTGTTTTTTTCCCTCACTGCATTTGCCAAGTTTATAATTACATATCTGTAGACAACAAGAGGGAGCCTGGAGATGACTTCAGGCAGCAGGTAAAGGAAGAGTGGAAGGAAGTGGGGAAACCCTGAAAGTTAGGTTGCAGAGCTCGTGTACAGGGTGGCATTTGAGGGGACAGGGCAAGGGCAAACACCAGGGGCCACCGAGGTTTCTATGTAAGAGGTTCACGTAAGGCAGGATTCTGTTACTTCAATGCATCCTCCTTGGAAAGGCAACATGAGCAAAATTAAATCTTTTATTCCAGCCCATTCTCTTTGTAAATCTCTAAAATAAACCTTTAGAAATGAAACCAAGTTTCACACCTAAAAAATCTCATGATTCCAAGAATTGAGGCCCAATTTGAGTAAATTTTGCCACATAAAAAGCTTCTGTTCAGTTTCTTAATGAAATGGCAAAAAGGCATCTCAAAACCCCTACACATTTTCAGATTCTATTTCATCCAATACTGTTTCAATAAATAATCTTTTAAAAAATTAGATATTAAAGTGATGACTTAGGTTTACCATCATTAGGCAATTCAAGTAAAAAAAAAAAAAAAAAAAAAAAAAGACCTCTAGGTCTTGTTCAGCATTTAAAACGAATCTTTTGTTTTATACTGTTAACTAAAACCTCAAGCTAACATATTAAACATTCTCAACAACATGCCACAATTAAGTTCTTTTTTAATAAAGTTGAAGAGCAGTAACATTTCCCCCAAGTTTATTAGTTTTAAAAATTAAAAAGCAAAATGCAATTGATATTTTTAAATTTTGTAATGGTTTATATTTATAAAATTATGCATAGTATTTTCCTCATGTTCAGTCACAATGCTACTTGGCTTTCTTATATTATTGAATAAGCTATTACAGAACTCCTGAAAATACTGTAACCCTAATTTTAGACTGAGTTACAATTAAAATCATCACCAAGCAAAAGTAAACAGACAATACACCTCTTCTTTTTCTCAGTTAATATTCAAAACAAAAGATTTTTGTTTCGAAAAAGTAGAAAATCAAGTTCAATCAATCATGACATGGCCAACGTTTAAGCTGACTTTTATACTCTCCCCACCAGGGAAACTCTGGAAACCAAGGTGTATCACAAGGCCTTGAAGCCTTACCTAGTAAGGCCCAGTTACCCCCACCTTTTCCTGTGTCTACAGTTTGCCAGGACTCCTAGGAATTCAGGCACAGGGGAGAATACATTCCTGAATCAGGATTTTAACATCGACACTGCCTGTGAGACATAGGCAATTTCAAAGCTGTAGTGAAATGCAAACAACTTTTAATACTCATCTCTGTCAACAGGAAGATCTTTGATTTATGAAGACTCATTGTTTATCATCAAAGCGACCAACAGTCACTAAAAAAAAAACTTTCGCTATTTGCAGTGTCAGGCGTTTTGTGCCACAAGCTGAAGGCAACTGGTTCCCCTTTTCACCTACAGGATTAAAAACTTCCAGGAATGAGAAAAAACTAAGTTAGGCTGTATGAGACCTATGGCAATAATCCCCCAGATTTGAGGCTAGTCTTTTGTTTTTTTAAAAAACAAAACAAAACAAAAAAACAAGATTATACTTTTTCTTTGGCCCCCATTTAAAATAAAGAGTAAAAGAAATACTGCTTTTTCCCCCTTTTCTTTCCCTGAAGACAAAAAGAAAAGAGTGAACAGATTAATGACTTCTTACTCATTTAGCAATGGAAAATAGACCAAGAATTCAGGAACATCCACAACACCTTCCAGGTTGAAGTCATATTTGCAGCCAAATAAAGGATAATCTCCTTTCTTCTGAAATTTCACAGTATATATTTCATTTCCAAATGATTCTGTTTCTGAAGCTTCAAGGCGTCTTCTGTCAAGGTTATCCCCCAACCAAAACAAAAAGAATAAAATTGTGATTAATGTAGACTTACTTTGATCAGATTTTGCATGTGAAGAACTACATGATGCACACTTGATTAGCTTTTTAATTAGATATGGGCTTTTTTTTTTTAAAGTGACAAGGTCTTAATCTGTCACTCAGGCTGGAGTGCGGTGGTGTGATGATAGTTCACTACAGCCACCAGCTCCTGGGCTCAAGTGATCCTCCTGCCTCAGCCTCCTGAATAAGGACTACAGGGGTGTGCCACCATGCTGGCTAATTTGTAAATTTTTCGTAAAGACAAGGTCTCACTTTGTTGACCAGGCTGGTCTCAAACTCCTGGCCTCAAGCAATCCTCCTGCCTTGGCCTCCCAAAGTGCTAGGATTATAGACATGAGCCACTGCACCCTCCTGATCTCAGTTACTTTTAAGAAGCAATATACTAAAACATCATCAACAGTCCCACCAATAAAATTAAGCTGGAAATAGGAATCACTCTCATGAGCGCTGGTTAAGTCTCCGTGACTGTCTGTCTGACCTGCAGTTTGTCTATCACTCTAACTTCAGTCTCTAACTCACACATGAAGATTGGTTCAGTCTCCGTGACTGTCTGTCTGACCTGCAGTTTGTCTATCACTATAACTTCAGTCTCTAACTTACACATAAAGATGAACTTTTAAAAGTTCATCTGTAAATTTGTCTATTGAATTTAAATTCTGAATGCCTACTCAAATATCTTATGAGTGTGTTCAATACTTATAAGATTAAAATAGCATATTTTAATAAAATTGACCTCTGGTAAACATTTGCTACTTAATACTGAATATTTTATAAACCACAATATATTTAAAAGTACTTACATCAATTCAAAGCTATTGGGAGTAGTACCAATAAAATAGCCCCCAGGGCTAAGTCTCTCACACGCATTTCTCAGCATCATGTCAGCCTGTTCATAGGACTCAAATGAGTAATGACAGACAAACTGACAACTGCAGATGTCAAAGCACATTTGTGGGTCACGAAATTTTTCAATCAGAAGTTCCTGAAACAAATTAAAATGAGTTAAGATTTTGAGGTAACTACAACACAGGTTAAAAACCTTTTAGTAAATTAACTTCTAGAATGTAAGGTTCTTCCTTTCCCTCACAATCTTCAACCTATGCTTTCCCTTGTACAATAAAGGACACACAGAAATCATGCACGTATTCTAGTTTAACAGAATAATCTGATTCCCATTTTCACAGTATTTAAAAACTGAGGAATTCTGAAATCATGTTTAAAATATATTAGTCAATTACGACATTTGAAGTTGATTCTTTCATCACTTTACTTGACAGCTAAAATAAAATGACATTCAACAATAACTTGGGTTAAAAAACAACATCTGGTGTTTGGCATTTTAAAAAAAATGCAAAAATGTTTTGAAGGTATTACAACTTTCTGGCAGTACACTCCCACTTATCTTTTTCACTTTCAAATTTCTTTTTTTTGTTTTTTTGTTTTTTTTTTTTTGTTTGAGACGGAGTCTCGCTCTGTCGCCCAGGCTGGAGTGCAGTGGCCGGATCTCAGCTCACTGCAAGCTCCACCTCCCGGGTTTACGCCATTCTCCTGCCTCAGTCTCCCGAGTAGCTGGGACCATAGGCGCCCGCCACCTCGCCCGGCTAGTTTTTTTGTATTTTTTTTTTTTTTTTTTTGAGACGGAGTCTCGCTCTGTCGCCCAAGCTGGAGTGCAGTGGCCGGATCTCAGCTCACTGCAAGCTCCGCCTCCCGGGTTCACGCCATTCTCCGGCCTCAGCCTCCCGAGTAGCTGGGACTACAGGCGCCCGCCACCTCGCCCGGCTAGTTTTTTGTATTTCTTAGTAGAGACGGGGTTTCACCGTGTTAGCCAGGATGGTCTCGATCTCCTGACCTCGTGATCCACCCGTCTCGGCCTCCCAAAGTGCTGGGATTACAGGCTTGAGCCACCGCGCCCGGCCAGTTTTTTTGTATTTTTTAGTAGAGACGGGGTTTCACCGTGTTAGCCAGGGTGGTCTCGATCTCCTGACCTCGTGATCCGCCCGTCTCAGCCTCCCAAAGTGCTGGGATTACAGGCTTGAGCCACCGCGCCCGGCCCACTTTCAAATTTCAAACAAAATGTGTATGATTAAAGGTATCTACAACATTCAACGAGCTAATAAGTCAACGAAGAACAAAAAGTTCATGGTGAGACCTTCACCCCTGAAGCAGTTCTTTATAAGAAATTCAGAAACAAGTGGAAGGTAGGAAAAAACCAAACAGGCTCTGATATGTTGGGAAACTAATAAATTATAAGGTGAACAAGACATAGTATAAGTTCAGTTCTATTTCAAAGTACTGGAAAATAAATGACGTCCACACAGAAAAGCAACAGCTAATTTTAACTCGAATTGTTAAAAGCAAAAAATTACACGTGTTCAGTGAGTCATTTAAGGGAATTTATCACAACAGAATTTCCAGTCGAAAGTGAAAATGTCTGTCCCAAGGTTTTTAAAGTTTCAAAACATATTTTAAAAAATGAGTGGCCAGTCACCATGGCTCAGGTCTGTAATCACAGCACCATGGGAGGTGGGCGGATCACCTGAGTTCAGGAGTTTGAGGCCAGCCTGGGCAACATGGCGAAACTCCCTCTCTATAAAATATACAAAAATTAGCTGGGTGTGGTGGCAAGTGCCTGTAGTCCCAGCTACTCAGGTGGCAGGAGAATTGTTTGAGCCTGGGAGGTGGAGGTTTCAGTGAGCTGAGATTGCGCCACTGCGCTCCAGCCTGGGCGACAGAGTGAGACCCTGTCTCAAAAAAAGAGAATAAAATTTTTTTAAAAAGTAAAAATTGAGTTGATTTTTTTTTTTTTTTTTTTTTTTTTTTTTTTT
>NC_037686.1:109797-125549 GCF_003255815.1 Theropithecus gelada
CTCGATCTCCTGACCTCGTGATCCACCCGCCTCGGCTTCCCAAAGTGCTGGGATTACAGGTTTGAGCCACCACGCCCGGCCAAAATTGAGTTGATTTTTAAAACAAATTATTTACCCAAACTCAAAATGAAAGAAACTGTACCTTTGAGCAGTCAGCAGTTATAAATTCTGCACTGAAAATATATTCACTATCGCGACGATTTTTCATGTCCTCATACCGCTGCTGACACTGTTTGATGGAGACATCAGCAATATCTGGAAAGATGGAAGGGTATTAGTAAGCATCAAGACAGAATGCCAGAAATTGAGACACTGATCTCGACTGATAAAACTCTGGCATAAAAGCCAGCTTTAGTACCAGTGAAAAGGTTTTATTTCTTTTAAAATAAAATAAAATAAAATAAAAAAAAGGGCTTTATTCTGACGCAAATACCCTATCAGTTTTCAAGAGGAACTAAAAGCGTCTCAATAGGTATGGATGCTAGAAAAGTTGTATCATGATTTTTAAATGCTTATTCAAAGTAAAAAGGAGAAAGTTTTATTCCAATCTGAATTATAAAACCTAACACTATCAATAAGCCCAGTTTTGGAAATACCAAGGGTATATTTTTATAATAAAATGTTATCTGCCCTTTTCTTCCTTTTTGAGACAGAGTCTTGCTGTACTGCCCAGGCTGGGGTGCAGTGGTGCGATCTTCACTCACTGCAACCTCTGCCTCCAGGGTTCAAGTGATTCTCATACCTCAGCCTCCCGACTCGCTAGATTACAGGTGTGTGCCACCATGCTCAACTAATTTTTTTGTATTTTTGGTAGAGGATGGGGTTTCACCACGTTGGCCAGGCTAGCCTTTAACTTCTGGCCTCAAGTGATCCACCCTCGTTTGCCTCCCAAAGTGCTGGGGATTATAGGCATGAGCCACTGTGCCTGGCCTGCCCTTTTCCCTGTTTAAAGATTCACACTGATGATGCAAAGGCAATGGTAGGTAAAACGCTGGGATCTTATCACAGATACAAAGTAGCAACACTAGGTAGTACCGGCAGTACCGGCAGCACTTCGTGTATTCTTCACCACTATACAATACAAAGGGGGAAAAAACCAGTTTCATTTAAGAACGCCCTTGAAAAAATACTGAAAATTAATGATATTAAACCTGGGCTTTTGAATACACACTTTAAAAAATGTTGTGTGATGAAATGGGAAGTAAGAAAACATTTCTGCTACCTAACAAGGTCTGATGGTCATCTTCAAGGACAGTACCCTGAGTTTTGAGCTGTACTGGCCACTTTTTTTCTGAGAAAGTCATTTTGACTTGAATCACTGACAAACCATGGTTACGCAGAGTTGCGTAACTGGCACACATTTTCCTGAAAATGAACAAAGTGAACCTGTCACTTAAAGTTCCCCCACCCCGGGCCGCAAACCAGTACAGGTCCATGGCCTGCTGGGAACCAGGCCGCACAGCAGGAGGTGAGTGGCAGGCGAGCTAGGCTGCACACTCCTTACAAGAATCTAACACCTGATGATCTGAGGTAGAATTCCATCCCCTGCTTGTGTGGAAAAACCGACTTCCATGAAACTGGCCCTTGGTGCCAAAAAGGTTAGGGACCGCTGATTTAAAGGGAACAATGGACAGCGTATTTGTTGCCAAAAATAAAATTGACTTTCAAATAAGAATTACAATCCTGAAAAACTTGTATTGATCACTGTGGGCTGGACTTCTTCCCAATACTTTTGTGATTGGCAGTGATACTAAACACGTGATTTTTTGATTCTCAACAATTAGATCTGCATAACTTTAGTGAACAATATTTTCCAAATACTATAAAATTATGCAGGAAGTGCAAGACAGACCAATGGATTTTAATGTTACACAGTATAAAAAGTTCATCAGTAAGGTTTCAGATTCCATATTGTAACTACTCTTTAAGAAACTACCACTTATTGAGTTTTGATGTAGTAACAAAGATGAATATCTACAATTATCAAAAAAGGCTATTAAACTACTCCTTTATTTTACAACTACATATCAACCAAAATAAAATCACAACATATTGGACGCAGAAACAGGCGTGAGAATCCAGCTGTCTCCTGTAATTCCAAACTCTAAAGGGATTTGCAAAAATGTAAAAGCCAGCCTTCTTACTTTTATTTTAATGAACTAAAAAATATTTTCAAATTTCTCAGCTTTAATTTCTAATATAGTAAATATCAATAGCTACTTACCATAATTACATACAAAAAAGCTTTCTGGGGTCCTCAATAATTTTTAAGTGTACAGGGCTCATAAAACCAAAAATTTGAGAACTGCTAATTTGGGCAGTACTTCTGTAGTGGGGGTATGTATCTCTTTTAACTCACCACATCAGAAAGACGCTGACGTCTGCTCGTCCCACTTCAGTGTTTAGACTAACCACTGGGCTAAGGTGACTGATTGATTGATTCATTGCATTACTATCGACTTTTCCCTTAATGGCTTCGGTAGTAAAAAAAAATTATTGCCTAGATCTATTATTTCATAAAGAATGAAAAAATAATTTTCTAATTCTATCATTCCTCTTCGATTTATCTGATTAAAAAAAAAAAAGAATTGCCCTTTTCAACCATCTGATTACAAATGTTTGATTCCCTCTCCTTAATTTATAAGTTTCAGAATAGTAAGTTTCTTAGCAACCTCCAAGGGTGAACAATGTTTTTTTCTGATTTGATGTGTCCAACTGCTATTTTTTTTTAATGTTAAAATTGTCCTATTTTTGCCAATGGAAACCTTTTCAAGTCTGCCCTTTAGACATGACTCCAACCATCTTTGATAGCTTCCTTTCTTTTGGGAAGGAAACGTTATCCCAGGCTTATTTAACCTTACTATAAAATAAAACTATCAGGAAAGTCTTGTAACTAATTTTTGTTGTTTTGTTGTTTAGAGATGGAGTCTTACTCTGTCACTCAGGCTGGTGCGCAGTGGCGCGATCTTGTCTTACTGTAACCTCCACCTCCTGGGTACAAGCGATTCTCCTGCCTCAGCTTCCTGAGTAGCTGGGATTACAGGTGTGCACCACCATGCCCAGCTAATTTTTTGTATTTTTGGTAGAGACAGGGTTTCACAATGTTGGCCAGGCTGGTCTCAAACTCCTGACCTCAAGTGATTCACCCACCCCTGCCTTCCAAAGTGTTGGGATTACAGGTGTTAGCTACTGCGTCAGGCCGTAACTAATTAAAAAAAAAAACAAAAAACAACTCATCTCATGCACAGTCCCAGATATCTTGTAATCAGAGATAATCCTTCTTATTTTCCATTTACCTGACTACAAATTATTCTTTCTCATATCATTATTTATCTTACCAGTACAAACTAGCTTGTTAATTCTTCCTTTTTTCCATTTGAGCAAATCTCCACCTTTACCACATCCCAGGTCCAAAACAGTGATATCACGTTTTTTCTTCTGTCGTACCTTTTCCAAAAATTCTCCTAAGAGACAGAAATCAGTCACAATAAACTACCTCTTCTTCAATTTTACTGAAGTATAAACCGTTACCTCTAATAACCTACTATCTTTTGCCCAATATGTAACATAAACGATTACACATCCATTTATGTAATTTGTAACTTTTGATAAGTAACTAAAAATATGACTAAGAGTTGATTAATCTGATCCTCTGTCATTAAAGAGTATGTGTCTGGTGTTTTGGAAAATTAAGGCAGCATTTTGAATGTTACTTTCAAAAATGAATTTTAAATAGCAGATATGTAAAATTCTAATTAAAGGCCGGGCGCGGTGGCTCAAGCCTGTAATCCCAGCACTTTGGGAGGCCGAGACGGGCGGATCACGAGGTCAGGAGATCGAGACCATCCTGGCTGACACGGTGAAACCCCGTCTCTACTAAAAAAATACAAAAAAACTAGCCGGGCGAGGTGGCGGGCGCCTGTAGTCCCAGCTACTCGGGAGGCTGAGGCAGGAGAATGGCATGAACCCGGGAGGCGGAGCTTGCAGTGAGCCAAGATCACGCCACTGCACTCCAGCCTGGGCAGCAGAGCGAGACTCTGTCTCAAAAAAAAAAAAAAAAAAAAATTCTAATTAAGACAACACAACACTTGTTCAGGATAAGAGAAAAAGTTAAGTAAGGATGAGAAAAACTAATTATTCATAATTTATTTTGTAGCTTTCTCTAGGTGTTTAACAGCAGACACATAAGTAAACCAAAGTTGTTATGGAATGATAAAAGAGCTTGATTACGAAAGATGTCAGGCTTACCACCAAGAGAAATATAAAAACTAGAAAAACAAAAAAAAATGCACTATGTCTTTTAGTTTTAGTATCATCAGAATTTGGTAGACCCCAGTCTACTAAATGACATTAACAGCCAACAGATAAAATCAGTAGGCCTCTAAACATCAATAGGCAAATTGTTCAAACATCAATTAAAGGCATATTAATACTCGCAGGCAAGTTAAGTATTCAACAGTTCTAAAACCTGATATAACACTGAATCCTAGACACATTCTCCTTGTCTTATCACTGAGTTGAACGCTTTCAAGCTCAAGCGTGTATTATTTTGATGGCTAAAATATCCTGTACAAGCACTTTCACCTTCTGCAGGAACTTAAAGTAACTTCAACAGAAGCACAAGTGTTCCATAAAATTTAACTTTCCGCCATGAATCTTAATAGCATAAAAATACTGAAAGAGTGAAAAACAATTATAAAATCTCTGCATTTATCTACAGTAAGACTAACGAGACAGGAAATCATCAAGAAACAATTTCAAAAAAGCCTTTATCACATTCCAGAACTGTACTCAACTGTTTACTTACCAAGCTATAAGCACCAAGAAGAAAGAGAAAATGAGTGACAAAGAATGAGTGTTGAGAAAGGAAGAAGTCAGAGAGAAAGCTTGGAACAAATCACACTGATTGCATTAGGACGTTAAAGACAGGTGCAAAGCACACATCAAGAGAGTTGCTAGAACAGTTGAAGAAGGAAAGAATACCCTGTATTTGCTGAGAGACAATTTTGCCAACTCTGACTTCAGTCCTTTAAAAAAAATACCTCTTTTCTGATTATAGAAATAATACATGTTACAATGTGGAAAATATGGACTCGAAAAAGTTATTCAGTAAAAAATAAATGAATAAATAAGAATTCATAAAAAATCCAATAAGTTATCTGCATCATTGAGGATAATGAAGGAAGAGAAAGGTTGAAAAGAAATTAGGACTGGGGTAGAGAGAGAACCTTATGAGTAGAGACTGAAAATGCCATTACATTAATCTAGAGGGGAAAAAAAAAAAGTGAACACTCATTTAGCCTAAGCTGACACATGGTAGAGTCAAATAAATATTTTTGTAACAAAACATGAATGTTAAAAACAAGTGATACGCAAAATATTAAAATGTGTTCAAAATAAGCCTAATTAGTTCCTACTAATACTTCTCAGAATAGGTAATTAATTTATCTTCCAAAATTAGTAAATTATCATCAAAACTAGTACGAAGTACCCATAATTCGCACTTTATTCTTTCTAAGATTATTAAGAAAGCATCCTCATTTCTTCTTTGACTGGCTTGAAAAAAATATTACGAAAAATTTTAAACCACTTTTTAAAGTTCTCTAAATTTAAGAGTCTGACTACTCAATGCACTAAATATACAGAGCAATAATTATATTCTTTTTTTACCCCATCTTATGGTGCTGACAAGAATTGTATTCTGAATCATATTTTCTCTGCTCACTTTCATTCCACAGATAAAATGTTGGCTCAAAAAAGTTGAACGTCTTTATCTATCCTCAACGTAATACACATGATCTTTATCAACTAATTGAAGGCCTACACAAATCAAGACACTGCCTATTTCTTGACTTAATGAAACCTAAATGTTTAACCAACAATATGCAGTTGCTCCAAAACTATGAGGGTAAAACAGAATCATTACTTAATAGTGCTGGGTAACCTTAATTCTGTGCATTAAAGAAACATATTGCCTTCTGAAAGCCTGGTCAACATATCAACTAAACACCCGTTAACATCTTACCATCGTCAACATATCAACTAAACACCCGTTAACATCTTACCGTTGTCAACGTATCAACTAAACACCCGTTAACATCTTACCGTCGTCAACGTATCAACTAAACACCCGTTAACATCTTACCGTCGTCAACGTATCAACACCCGTTAACATCTTACCATCGTCAACATATCAACTAAACACCCGTTAACGTCTTACCATCGTCAACATATCAACTAAACACCCGTTAACATCTTCAACTAAACACCCATTAACATCTTACTGTCGTCAACGTATCAACTAAACACCCGTTAACATCTTACTGTCGTCAACGTTTCAACTAAACACCCGTTAACATCTTACCGTTGTCAACGTATCAACTAAACACCTGTTAACATCTTACCGTCGTCAACGTATCAACTAAACACCCGTTAACATCTTACCCTCAACGTATCAACTAAACACCCGTTAACATCTTACCGTCGTCAACGTATCAACTAAACACCCATTAACATCTTACCGTCGTCAACGTATCAACTAAACACCCGTTAACATCTTACCGTCCTCAAGGTATCAACTAAACACTCGTTAACATCTTACCGTCGTCAACGTATCAACTAAACACCCATTAACATCTTACCGTCAACCACAAGTATTAGAAGAATCTGTCTTCAAGACCTAGTCTTGGCTCTAGCTTTATAAAGTCAAGGTTTGATAATTAAATGAGCAGGAATTAAAGACTCAGTCGCTTGGCGCTGGTTACACCAGTGGGGAGAAAAAAGGAAACATAAGCCAAAATGAAAAACAGCAAGCTAACAGCAAAAAACCACCCTACCAATGAGAACACTTTTCATCCAATTATTAAAGTTTCTTAGGTAAAAAATACGACTTTGACTACGCTTCTCCAAACCAACTTCCTGAAGTTCATTGTAATGGGCAGCCACTGCTGAGCTGTGTCCTTCTTCCAGATTCTGAAAATAAAACAGAATAGAAAAACATCAAGGATCAGAACATGGTAAAAATAAGCCTCAGAACATTTCACCTGGGAATGGATAAAATACTATTAGAATTGGTAAACTTCACTAAACAATGGCAATTAACCACAGAAGTCTCACTAATTATCATTAGACCTAAGATGTGTTTTCTGAGTCCTTGGGTATCAGTACGTTTTCATGCTGCTCATAAAGACACACCCGAGGCTGGTAATTCATAAAGAAAAAGAGGCTTAACGGACTCACAGTTCCACGTGACTGGGGAGGCCTCACAATCAGGGTGGAAGGCGAAAGGCAGGTCTTACATGGCAGCAGGCGAGAGAGAACGAGAGCCAAGTGAAAGCGGAAACCCCTTATCAAACCACCAGATCTCGTGAGACTTCTTCATTACCATGAGAACAGTGTGGGGGAACCGCAGTGATTCAGTGATCTCACACCAGGTCCCTCCCACACATGTGGGAATTATGAGAGCTACAATTCAAGATGAGATCCCGGTAAGGACACACCCAAACATCTCACCCTATTTTGAAAAACATCTCTAGGTTTAAAATTTTCATTGTGATATTTCATTTGTATAATTTTAGTGTCAATGTCTTAATAAACCCAGTACTCTTCCAGAATTCTGATTATTCAGTTGATAAATGACAGTCAATGTTTGGTGTTTCTATAAGAGAATAAATTAGGAATAAGCTATAATTACATTATTTTTATAAAAGTTGTGAAAATTAAATAAGATAATGTATATAAAGAGATTAGGGCTGGGAGAAGTGGCTCACGCCTGTAATCCTAGCACTTTGGGAGGCCCAGGTGGGAGGACTTGAAGTCAGGAGTTTGAGACCAGCCTGGCCAACATGGTGAAACCCCATCTCTACTAAAAATACAAAAATTAGCTGGGTGTGGTGGTGCACACCTGTAATTCCAGCTACCCGGGAGGCTGAGGCAGGAGAATCGCTTGAACCCAGGAGGTGGAGATTGCGGTGAGCCAAGATTGGGTCACTGCACTCCAGCGTGGGCAACAGAGCGAGACTGTCTCCAAAAAAAAAAAAAAAAAAGAAAAGAAAAGAAAAGGAAAAAAAGAGGTTAGAATTCAGTAGGCAATGTGCAGTGTTAGTGATTTCTATTATAATAATGCTATCATATATGTTATATGTAATCCAACAGTTTTTAATTTGTGCTTCCTGAGTCCCAAGAAATCCTGTAAAAATGCCATGATAGTTTGTAAAGGGCTTCAAATCCTCCTACGTCCCTTTTCAGCCAAAGTGCTGAATCTCACTGATGTGCTGAACGGCCTTTCAGCAAACCCTTGACCTATTTTACATAACAGGTTTAAGTGTAAGATTTTCATTTGAAAAAGGGGTTCTGGGGCTAGTAAAAGTTTGAAAACTATGTTTAAAATACAAGCTCCCAGCCGGGTGCAGCGTCTCACGCTTATAATCCCAGCACTTCGGGAGGCTGAGGCAGGCAGATCACGAGGTCAGGAGTGTCAGGCCTCTGAGCCCAAGCCAAGCCATTGCATCCCCTGTGACTTGCACGTACGCCCAGATGGCCTGAAGTAACTGAAGAATCACAAAAGAAGTGCAAATGGCCTGCCTCGCCTTAACCGACGACATTCCACTACAAAAGAAGTGAAAATGGTCGGTCCTTGGCTTTCTGTCCAAACGACCTTACTGTTTTAGCCTAGCCCTCCTGTCTGCACGCAGCGGCTGCCACTGCTTTAATACTGTTAGAAGCCCTAAAAATCACGAACTATGCTCAACTCTCTACAGTTCTCATAACTTCCAAAATCTATTTTCTTCCCCCAACCATCGCTCAGGACAATGCTTATGCTGATAAGTCAGCTAAAAAAGCAGCTAGGTTCCAACTTCTATCCCTCAAAGCAGTTTTCCTCCTTCACATTGGCCACTCCCACCTACTCCCCCGCTGAACTTCCACCTATCAGTCTCTTCCCACACAAGGCAAATGGTTCTTAGACCAAGGAAAATATCTCCTTCCAGCCTCACAGGCCCATTCTATTCTGTCGTCATTTCATAACCTCTTCCATGTAGGTTACAAGCCGCTAGCCCGTCTCTTAGAACCTCTCATTTCCTTTCCATCATGGAAATCTATCCTAAAGGAGATCACTTCTCAATGTTTCATCTGCTCTTCTACTGCCCCTCAGGGATTGTTCAGGCCCCCTCCCTTCCCTACACATCAAGCTCGGGGATTTGCCCCTGCCCAGGACGGGCAAATTCACTTTACTCACAAGTCAGAAAACGAAAATACCTCTTAGTCTAGGTAGATACTTCCACTGGATAAGTAGGGGCCTTTCCCACAGGGTCTGAGAAGGCCACCGCGGTCATTTCTTCCCTTCTGTCAGACATAATTCCTCGGTTTGGCCAGTTTTGCCTCGCACAAGGTCTCTTCTTCCTCTGTGGATCCTCTACCCACATGTGTCTACCTGCTAATTGGACAGGCACATGCACACTAGTTTTCCTTACTCCCAAAATTCAATTTGCAAATGGGACCGAAGAGCTCCCTGTTCCCCTCATGACACTGACACGACAAAAAAGAGTTATTCCACTAATTCCCTTGCTGGTTGGTTTAGGACTTTCTGCCTCCACTATTGCTCTCGGTACTGGAATAGCAGGCATTTCAACCTCTGTCACGACCTTCCGTAGCCTGTCTAATGACTTCTCTGCTAGCATCACAGACATATCACAAACTTTATCAGTCCTCCAGGCCCAAGTTGACTCTTTAGCTGCAGTTGTCCTCCAAAACCTCCGAGGCCTAGACTTACTCACTGCTGAAAAAGGAGGACTCTACATATTCTTAAATGAAGAGTGTTGTTTTTACCTAAATCGATCTGGCCTGGTGTATGACAACATTAAAAAACTCAAGGATAGAGCCCAAAAACTTGCCAACCAAGCAGGTAATTATGCTGAACCCCCTTGGGCATTCTCTAATTGGACGTCCTGGGCCCTCCCAATTCTTAGTCCTTTAATACCTGTTTTTCTCCTTGTTTTATACAGACCTTGTGTCTTCCATTTAGTTTTTCAATTCATACAAAACCGCAGCCAGGCCATTACCAATCGTTCAATATGACAAATGTTTCTTCTAACAACCCCACAATATCACCCCTTAACCACAAAATCTTCCTTCAGCTTAATCTCTCCCACTCTAGGTTCCCAGGCTGCCCCTAATCCAGCTTGAAGCAGCCCTGGGAAACATCACCCATTCTCTCTCCATACTACCCCCCAAAAATTTTCGCCACCCCAACACTTCACACTATTTTTAAAAAATTTTTCTTATTAACATAAGAAGGCAGGAATGTCAGGTCTCTGAGCCCAAGCCAAGCCATTGCATCCCCTGTGACTTGCACATATACGCCCAGATGGCCTCAAGTAACTGAAGAACCACAAAAGAAGTGCAAATGGCCTGCCTCGCCTTAACTGATGACATTCCACCACAAAAGAAGTGAAAACGGCCGGTCCTTGCCTTAAGCGATGATACTATCTTGTGAAATTCCTTTTCCTGGCTCATCCTGGCTCAAAAAGCTCCCCCACTGAGCACCTTGTGACTCTCACTCCTACACGCCAGAGAACAACCCCCCTTTGACTGTAATTTTCCTTTACTTACCCAAATCCTATAAAACGGCCCCACACTTATCTCCCTTTGCTATCTTTTCGGACTCACCCGCCTGCACCCAGGCTTTATTGCTTTACAATAAAAAGCTTTATTGCTCACACAAAGCCTGTTTGGTGGTCTCTTCACACGGACGTGCATGACAAGGAGTTCAAGACCAGCCTGGCCAATATGGTGAAATCCCATCTCTACTAAAAATACAAAATTAGCTGGGCATGGTGGTGGGCGCCTATAGTCCCAGCTACTCGGGAGGCTGAGGCAGGAGAATCACTTGAACTCAGGAGGTGGAGGTTGCAGTGAGTTGAGTTTGCACCATTGCACTCTAGCGAGACTCTGTCTCAAAAACAAACAAACTACTCCCCTCTGTTAAAAGAATTCACATTCCATTAATGACAAAAGCCTCACTATCAGTCACTTTCCTCATAAGGGCCAATGGCAGAATTTTATTTACTCATTAAAGTACTTTTTTCCTCTAACTCCAAATTCTGCCTCAAATTCCTTTCTAATGTGGTACTTCCACATGAAAACAATTTGCTCTGTAGTATCTTTACTACATATTAGGCATTTGTATTCACTTAACTAAAACAGTATGTAAAATACATTAATAAGTTGAAAACAGTTTAAGGAATTACATTAATAAAGCGATGTAAAGCTAGGTATAATTTTAAAAGTTATCCCTTTTTAAGTGATAACTTCTGACAAAAAAACTGGAGCCGAACACCTAATAAAAAAGGAAAATAGGTAAATCACTTGGATCTCATACTCTAGTCTTTTTAAAAACACCAACAGACAGCAAAGTAGCTTTCAAGTTTCTAGTTACGGGTGAGGCCTGCTAATGCCCAGGAGGTTGTGACTGCAGTGAGCTTCGATCACACCATCACACTCCAGCCTGGGCGACGGTGCAAGACTCCGTCTCGGAAAAAAAAAAGTTTCTAATAAAGAAGATTCTAAAATAAGATAAAGATTATCTCATTAGAAAATAAAAACAAAAACTAAAAAATCTATCTCATTAGCAGGAGACGTTTCGCCTTAACAGAAATCATAAGAGTTAAAAGCCTCCTTTGTCTTAAGACCACATCTATTAAAAACAGAACATTCTTACGCTATTAAGATTATGTAAAAAGATCACTATGATTGCAGAGGTGTTCCACATTTCAGACTTACATATTCCGAGTAAAAGAAAATACACTGAACATACTTTCTGCTTTTCAGGAACATCCTCAAGTGCTATTTTTCTCTTATTTTGAGTGCCATCTCCAGTAGAATATTCAACTTTTGGAACATCCTCAGTTTCTCTTTTTCTTTTCTTTGAATTGCCTTCATCATCACCACAATCTTTTTCCTCTGGGACAATTTCGGGATCAAGTTTTCTCTTCTTGGATAGAGTGTCTTCCCCACAACTAGAACTTTCCTTTACAAGATCATCTTCAAACTCTTTTCTCTTTCTTGCTGTGTCTACTTGTCTACAGACAGAAGTCTTTTCAGAAAGCCCAGTCCCAGAAGCTGTTGTGTTTTCATTAATATCGAACGAAGACTCTGTTTCAGAATTCACTGACACTTTTGCCTGTTCAAGAGACATCTTTTCATATTCCTCTGCTTTTGTAGAATTTGCCATTTATGATTGCTTGAATTGATGGTAAAACTTCATGAACCAACACTAGAATGACAAAAAAATTGGTATTACTTGTAAACACTAAGACTTTAAAACAATTTTTTTTTTTTGAGACAGTTTCACTTTTGTCACCCAGGCTGGAGAGCAATGGCGTGATTTCGGCTCACCGCAAGCTCTGCCTCCAGGGTTCAAGCGATTCTCCTGCCACAGCCTCCCGAGTAGCTGGGATTACAGGCGCCTGCCAACAGGCCCGGCTAATTTTTTCTATGTTTAGTAGAGTCGCGGTTTCGCCATGTTGGGCAGGCTGGTCTCTAACTCCTGACCCCAGGTGATCCGCCTGCCTCGGCCTTCCAAAATGCTGGGATTACAGGCGTAAGCCACCGCGCCCGGCCTAAAATAATTTTAACTAGAATTTGATTAAAAAAAAAAAAAAATTTGATCAACCAGTTTTAAAAAATCTCATTGTAGAGAGAATATTAAAAAATGTTAATCGATATGTACGAATTTCTGAATATGGTAATACTAAGTATAATCCCCCCGTAATTCTATAATCTTATTCATAAAAGTCACTGTTGGCATTAAAGCTGATGAATGAAGTGGGGATACACATGCACTAGCTCCATTTCAGTTCTGACCCTTACTCCATAACTCTGGTTCCCAAACTGCATGGTTGGCACCATAACAAACAGCACCACAGGACGTAACGTGGAAGATATCACAGAAACTACCAGCTTTAAGTGCAGCACAGTTTCAAGTGAATAGACTGCACTACATACCTTTCAATGACTTTGTGAAGCTGAGATTTTGGTATCACAGAAAATCAAGGTGAAACAGGAAATGAGGTTGGCGGTGCCTATCTGATTTCGAGGCTTGAAGTTGTACAGTACCCAACAGGTTCACACATCCTGTTAGCAAGGGATTGTGATTAATTAAGAATAAAACACAAACATTACCTTTCCCCCCAATTTATGTGTATTAATTTTTTTAAACAGACATAAAGTTGTTAGACCACAAATACTTTCAAATTCTTTGGGGTAAACTACTTAATAAATGGAACTGTTGCATTTCTTTTGGCCTATGGACACTAAGGACATCAAGAACAGAAAAAGTTTGGGATTCTACAGCAAGAACTTCTGAAATCATATTTCATAATGGGTGTTCCAATTAGGTAGAAAGTGGAGAGAGTAGAAATGACTTTAGACAAGTTTCAAGACTCAGCCTGCAGTTTGATGACCATTAAGTCTCCTTCAAATATGTTCTTAGACCTACATTAAGATGGGAAAGAGAGAGAAATAACTGAACTATCTATTGGTTAAGAATTACGGTGGTTGATTTATTAAGTCATTCAACAAACTTAGTGACCTCCTACTACAGAGAAGCTCAAGGTAAATTGTTTTCAAGATGTTTATAGCTTACATACCACTATTAAAATGTTAAGCTTTTGTTCAGCACAGTGGCTCATACCTGTAATCCCACCACTTTGGCGGACCGAGGTGGGCAGACTGCTTGAGCTCTGGAGTTAGAGACCAGCTTGGGCAACATGGCAAAATCCCGTCTCTACAAAAAATACCTGGCATAGTAGCACATGCCTTAGTTCCAGTTACTCAGCAGGCTGAAGTAGGAGAATGACCTGAGCCTAGGAGGTCCAGGCTGCAGTGGAGCTGTGATTGCGCCACTGCACTACAGCCTAGGTAACAAAGTGAGACCCCCCCTTAAAAAAAAAAAAAAAAGCTTTTTCATGAAGGAAGTGTTTGTGTTGTGCTAAAAATAAATAAATAAATAAATAAGCCTTTTGGATAACGAAAAAGAATAAGAAATTAAGTTGCTTAAAGGAATGGGTAACAAGTCACTACGAATGGGTAAGGATTTCTTTTTTTTTTTTTTGAGGCCGAGTCTCGCTCTGTCGCCCAGGCTGGAGTGCAGTGGCTCCATCTCGGCTCACTGCAAGCTCCGCCTCCCGGGTTCCCGCCATTCTCCTGCCTCAGCCTCCCGAGTAGCTGGGACTACAGGCGCCGCCACCACGCCCGGCTGATTTTTTTGTATTTTTAGTAGAGACGGGGTTTCACCGTGTTAGCCAGGATGGTCTCGATCTCCTGACCTCGTGATCCGCCCGTCTCGGCCTCCCAAAGTGCTGGGATTACAGGCTTGAGCCACCGCGCCCGGCCATGGGTAAGGATTTCAAGGGTTATTAGCTTTCATGATCCACCATTTGAGGTAACAAAATACCAAGAGGTACCAAATAGAACTGAATGAGAGAACAACAACAACAAATCAAAAAAGTAATTTTCAGAACAAATACTTAAAATGATTATCTAGAAAAATTGGCTACCAACTTATTAAATTCCTAGTTCTCCTCCTCTGCCATTGATTTCTTAATGGAAATTGGCTTTAAATTCAAATAAAGCAATGTGACTTATCTTTAGCTATAATTATTACCTAAAATTAGTATCGAGATTTAAGCATGAATTTTACTTATGTCACTTACTTTTATGGTATCACAGATGTGACATCATAAAAACATAATCAATTAGGTCAGAAGAAATGACACAGCATTCCAGATGACCACAAAAATGAGTAAGAATGTTTAAAACCAAGCACCATGTTTACAGCCAACTTGTTTTCAACAAATGTGCCAAAAACGTACATAGTGAACAGTGTCCTCAAAAAATGGTGCTGGGAAATCTAGACCACTCTCTCTCACCATATGCAAAAATCAAATCAAAATGGACTGAAAACTTAAATTTAAAACCCGCAAGTATGAAATTACTTGAAGAAAACATTGTGGAAATGCTTCAAGACACTGGTCTGGGCAAAGATTTCTGTGGTAAGACCTCAAAAGTACAGGCAACAAAAGCAAAAACAGACGATTATATCAAGCTAAAAACTTCTGCACAGCAAAGGAAACAAGAATGAAGAGATAACCTACAGAAAGCGAGAAAGTATCTGCGAAACTATTCATCTGACAGGGGATTCACAACCGGAATATAGAAGAAACTCAACTCAACAGCAAAAAAAAGAAGCAATCCTACTACAAATGGGCAAAAGATCTGAATAGACATTTCCTAAAAGACACACAAATGGTCAACAGGTATATATGTAAAAAATGCTCAATATCAGTAATACCAGGGAAATGCAAGTCGAAACCACAATGAGATACCATCTCATCTCGGTTAAAACGGCTTTTATCAGAAAGACTTTTAAAAAATGGATACTAAGGCCGTTGCGGTGGCTCACACCTGTAATCCCAGCACTTTGGGAGGTGAAGGTGGGCAGATCACTTGAGGTCAGGAGTTCGAGACCAGCCTGCCAACATACTGAAACCCCATCTCTACCAAAAATACGAAAATTAGCCGGACGTGGTGATGTGCGCCTGTAATCCCAGCTACTGTGGAGGCTGAGGCATGAGAATCGCTTGAACCCAGAGGTGAAGGTTGCAGCGAGCTAAGATCAAGCCACTGCACTCCGGCCTGGGCGACAGAGCAAGGCTCCGTCAAAAAAAAAAAAAAAAAAAAAAAAAAAAAAAAAA